>NC_056747.1:753387363-753454863 GCF_019279795.1 Protopterus annectens
GTCTGGTGGAAAGGATAGTAACCTTTCTAAAGCATGTATTTGCCTTATTTGTGCTTTTCAAGGTGTGTGTGTGTGTGTGTGTGTGTGTGTGTGTGTGTGTGTGTGTGTGTGTGTGTGTGTGTGTGTGGTTTTCCTCTGTGTAAAGAGATTTAAGCCATTCACTGCCCGTGTTGGGCTATTCACTTGGTGTCACCTCAGCCCCCATTGTTTTTACCAGATGCACATCTGGTAAATGCAATGGGGGCTGAGGTGACACCATTATGTTTACCAGATGCACATCTGTTACAGTCCATATTAGGCTACGGATGTAAAATGTTGTATGATCTGAATTAGTTAACTTAATTTGGTCTGCAACCTGTGGGTATTGGATCCGTCCTCGGATCCGAGCCGGCAGCTTTACCTAGCTAAAAGATCCAAGCTCTTAGCTCCTCCCCCTACCCATAATCCCCTGCTACACACCCCCCCATCCTCAGATCTAGTTTGCTACGGCTTATAGCAGCTTCTAGAGACGAGCTCTTAGGCGTGGGTGAGAGTTTTCTAGTTTAAAAAACCTTTAAACATTTTTTTCTAAATTTTCTTTGGTGTGTGTGTATTGTTTAGCCCCCTTTATCGACTAATATATTTAGCGTTTATTTGTTGTGGTAAATTTACTTCAAATTTATTTCATTCCCTCCCCCTAGTGCGTGAGTGTGTGGTGTGATGGCTGAAGGGCCTAAAACCATTTTTTCTAAATGCAATGAGTGTGGTCATAAGCTGTTCCCAGCCGATGGCCACACTGAGTGTGTTATTTGCCTGGGGGTGTCCCATTTATCCACCAGCTGCCAGGTTTGTGCGGCTTTCAACCCCCGGGCTATCGGGGATAGGAGGAACAAGCTACTCCTGGCGGGATTGTTGCCCCTGGATTCTTCTTCCTCCTCTCCCTCTAAGGCACCGGTCGCGGCTTCCGTGCCTTCCAATCCCCCTCCCTTGTTGGGGACTCAAACTCCCCCTGTTTCTCAGGGTGAGGGGGACTCTTTTCCTTTTCTAAAGAAAAAAGGAGAGGTAAGGACCGGCACAGGCATAAAAGGCGGGCTGAGTCTCATCCCTCGGCCCTGCCAGCGAAGGTAGCTAGTCCCGGTAAGAGGGCCTCTGGATCTCCTTATTCTCGGCTCTGTTCTCCTTGCTTTTCCCCGGACCTGGAAGAGGAGTACCTGTCTCCCTCGAGGCAGCCCTTCAGGCCCGCCTCTGCGACTTCCTCCAGATCCACCAGAAGCTTGACCGCTGATTTGGACTGGATGATGCGTAGTTTCCTGCAGGCTCAAATGCAGATGGGGGTGCTCTAGCCTCCCCCCCCCCTCCGGGGGGGGAGCTCCACCTCTTTCTTTACCCGGATCGCTCCTTCTCTGACCTGGTTTAGGGTTTCGGAGTCTTTGGATCCGTGCCATTTCGGACCTGGCGAAGCGTTGGGGTAGACTGTCTTGATAACTTTGCCGATTTATGCCCTCGAGCGTGTCTCCTAGCTCTCGAGGCAGAGCAGAGCGTCGGATCCGTGGGGGGAACTGTGTCTTTGGCGCCGTTTAGGTCTGAGCACATTTCCCTCACGGGTCGACTGCTTCGGCTCCGACGCCGATCCCTGCATCGGAGCCGAGGGGGCTGCTCTAGGAGCCAGGGGAGAGCGGTTCGCCCTCAGTGTTTGATATAATGGAGAGGGTGCTGTCGAGGACTTCCACATCCCCTGTCCGGGCTGCGGATCCATCTGTCACCCCTGCGCATTTGGGCCTGTCCTCCGTCATCCGGCCAGAGGGGCAGCCTGCATCGGCGCTCCAGTTGGTTCCCTTAGAGGAACAAGACCCCGTGGGTGAGCCCTCCTCAGATAGCCCCACTGAGGAGGTCCCTCACAAACGGAAGTGCAAAAGGAGGCACCTGGACTCCCTTGAGTCCCTCACAGAGGACACAGACTTGGAGGAAGGGGAAGGTCACCCCCTGAGGATGTCTCCTTTGGAGACATCGTGGAGATGTTGCGAATCAGAGGATGGTGGTTTGCCCAAAAACCTTCCTCGGACAAGTCTGTTTCTGGAGGTGTTTGATGCAGGCCCGTCTACCTCTTGGGTGTCCCCCCCCGGCTGACCCCCTGGTGGACTTGATTACCACCAGAGCTCGGAAGGAGCCGGACACCATTGAGCCAATTCCCAGAAGGCCAGACAAGATACTTAGTCCCCCTTCTGATAGGCTCGGATGGTCTAAAGGTACTCCAGTGGATGCCATGGTGGTGGCGGCTGCCACGAAGAAGGAGCTAGCGCAGGAGAGTTCCTTGGTCCACCCTCCAGATGAGGAGGAATCTCGGACATTGGACTGCATTGGAAAGCGAATGTTTGCTTCAGCAACCTTCTCTGTAAGGGCGCTGAACTATATGGCACACGTCATCAGACTCCGAGACTTGATTAAGGAATACGCTGGAGCCCCCCCAGAGTCCATGGCGGCCGAGGACAAACGCACCTTCTCTGCTCGCATGGCCACTCTGAAATCTATTACTAACACATCTATGCAGCTACTCTCCCGTGCCACGGAGGGAGCGGCTAGAGCCAGCGGAGCAGGCATCGCCCTGCGGCACCATGCCTGGCTCCGCCTTTGCGGAACCCTTCAAGGCGTCCTTCGCGACCGCACCCTTTGACGGTTCTACGCTCTTTGGCAAGACTGAACGCGACACACTGGTCCAAAGCAAGAAAGACGGGAAGACGCTGTCTGCCATCGGGATCTGCTTCTCTAATCACCAACGGTCCTTCTCGAGGAACCAAAGGGGACAAAAGAAGATGTGGTTCCGGAAATCACAGCAGTCCCGTCCCACTTCAGACCCCTCGTCCTTTAGAGGCAGAGGAGGACAAGGTGGACGCCGGCCCAGAGGCAGAGGGGGGGCCGAGGAATCTCTGGTCTCTAACCTTTCTCGGAGAGGCCCGCGCAACAGCCGTGAGGGCTTAACTGACTGTCCCTCTCTGGAGGCAGTCGGGGGGGGGGGCGTCTGTCGGAGCACCTCCAAACTTGGGAGTCCATTACTATGGATTGGTGGGTGCCCACGAATTATATCCAGAGGTTATTCCATTCCCTTTCTGAGTCTTCCCCCTCCTATGAATCGCTTCCCCGATGTCCCACCCGATCAAAGGGAGGCGGCAGCTTCAGAATTTTCGAAGCTATTAGAAAAAAGAGCCATCCAGCACGTCCCCCCAGGCCAGTCCGGATTGGAAAATTACTCCAGGTTCTTTTTAGTGCCAAAAAAGACTGGGGACCTGAGGCCTATCCTAGACCTCTCCTCTCTAAACCTGTTCATTCCCAAAGAGAAATTCCTGATTGTCCCTTTGCAATCTATTCTCTCCCTTCCTACGGGAGAACTACTAGATGTGCGCCATAGACCTCAAGGATGCGTACTACAACATTCTAATGGACAGACGATCCAGGAGGTTCCTCCGCTTTCATCTGGGAGCCAGTCACTATCAGTTCAGGGCTCTTCCGTTCGGCCTCACCTCAGCCCCCAGGGTGTTCACAAAGGTCATGGCAGTGGTCACAGCCCACCTGAGACTTCAGGGCATTCGGTTCTTTCCGTACCTGGGCGACTGGCTCCTCACCACCTCCACCAGGCATCAGCTCTGCTCTGCCAGGGATTATACCCTGGCTCTTACTCAGTGTCTAGGTATTACTGTAAACCTTCAGAAATCGTTCCTTCATCCGGTGCAGGTTCTGGAATTTATAGGGGCCAAGATAGATACACGCCACTCCAAGGCCTTTCTAACAACAGACAGGTTGCGCAGTTTGTCTCTTCATGTTTTGGCAATTCTCCAGTCCCCAGCCCCACCTGCGGAATTAGTCCTGAGAGCTTTGGGCTCCATGGCGGCAGCCATCGGTCTGTCGCCCTTTGCACGACTGCGCATGAGAATTCTTCAGTTGACTCTTCAGGTCCAATGGTCACTTTTACTGCACCCCTTGAACACCCCAATTCCCTTGAGCAAGGTTTGCAAGGACTTCCTTCTCTGGTGGCTTCACTCTCAGGAGCTGCGAGAGGGGAGACTGTTTGTCATGCCTCAGCCCCAAGCCACGTTTACCACGGACGCTTCTCGCCTCGGGTGGGGGGGGTGCATTCTATGGGCAGAACCGTCCAAGGCACGTGGACTCCCTCAGAGACCGTTCTGCATATCAATGTTCTGGAGATGAGGGCGGTGCTTCTGGCGTTGCAAGCCCTACAAGACCTTCTTGCTCCGAGAACTATTGCAATTCAGACAGACAACATGGCTGTAGTCTGGTACATCAACAAACAGGGAGGAACCAATCTTATCCCCTTTGCCGAGAGGCTATGAGAGTTTGGGAATGGGCAATCTCCACCAACTGCTTTCTGGTAGCAACGCACATTCCGGGCAGGACCAACGTTCTGGCGGACAAGCTAAGTCGCTTGATCCTCACACCGTACGAGTGGTCTCTAAACCCGTTAGTAGCGAAACAAATCTTCCTCAAATGGGGTGTACCTTGCTGCGATCTCTTTGCTTCTCCGTCAAATACAAAGTGCCGCAAATTTTTCGCTCTAATTCCCCCAATAGGGGAGACCCCCAGAGACTCTCTGGTTCATGCTTGGTCCCCGGTCTCCTTTATGCTTATCCCCTGCTTCCACTCATGACAAAGTCCCTGCAGAAAGCCCATTGGTTGGGGAGCAAGATAATCCTCATAGCCCCATTCTGGCCTCGCCAGATCTGGTTTCCTTACCTGCGGTCTCAGTGTAGTTCCTCCTTGGATCTTAGAGCCCATTCCGGATCTAATTTCTCATCCTGCGGGATTACAACTCCCAAACATGGGCCAACCTCAAGCTCACGGCTTGGTTGATTCAGTTCCGCTGATAGCAAGGACTCTCCCGGTATCCCGTCACCAGTGAAAGCTATTCTGGTAGCAGCACACAAACCATCTATCAGAAAAATCTACAGTAGTAAATGGAAACGTTTTTCCATCTGGGCCAAAGACAGGCGCTTAGACCCCTTTACTGTCCCTATTCCGATGATTCTTGATTTTCTGTCCCATATCTTTTATCAGGGAGCCAGTGCATCTACGGTTGAAGTACAGTTGGCAGCCATCTCTCATTTTCATGTTGGGGATGATGTAGGATCACTGGCTTCCACCAGGATTTGCAAAACTTTTTTAAAAGGCGCCTTTCTGTTAAAACCGCCATATAAGTCTGCGGTCCCACCATGGGACTTAACATTGGTCCTACAGGCTTTGACGGGCCCTCCTTTCGAACAGGCTACTTCTGCTCAGTTTAAATTTTTATCTTGGAAAACAGCCTTCCTGATTGCAATAACTTCAGACAGGAGAGTGTCTGAGCTTCATGCCTTCTGTATGAAACTCCCTTACCTAATATTTCATAAGGACAGAGTTTCTCTCAGGACTAATCCTTGCTTCCTTCCTCCCTAAAGTAGCCTCCGAGTCGAATATTAATCAGTCTATTAATTTACCAGTGTTTTTCCCCAATTTCCAGAAGAAAGGGGAATACACATTACACAAATTGGATGAACGTAGACCACTGCGTTTTTATTTGCACAGGACAGCAACCAACCGCAAATCTGATCAATTGTTTGTGTTCTTTGCCAAGTCTTCTTTAGGTAAACCTATTACCAAAGTTACATTAGCCAACTGGATTTCACAGTGCATCATTCAGGCCTATTTAGCTTCAAACAAACCAGTACCTTTGGGAATCCATGCTCATTCAACCCGATCCATAGCTACCTTTGCAGCGTTCTGGTCTAGAGTCCCTATAGACGACATATGTTCAGCAGCTACTTGGTCCTCTTCCTCATACATTCATTTCCTATTATAAATTGGATATGATATCCAGGAGTAGGGCTTCCTTTGGCTCTGCTGTGCTCCGGAATATTCTTCCTTGAGGGCTGCCCAAGGTTTCTAATTAGATGGGGACTCTGTCCCACAGGTTGCAGACCAGATGAAGTTAACTACTTCAGATAAAGAAGTTATGTACTCGCCATAACATTCCATCTGAGTAGGTAACTTAATTTGTCTGCAACTGACCCCCCCCCTCCATTCCCCCTAACCAGATGTTCTTCATCTCACATTGCTGCAGTCCTTACACTTGGGTAGTCCGCTGTCCTCGGTCGGCCCGAATATCAAAGTATAAGGCTGACGTCGGTCAAGGCGCATTAGACTGACATCAGGACGTCAGGGTACAAATGCGCATGACCGACGTCATATCCTCAGTCTTTTTTTGCCGCATGGTCCGATGCAGAAGCAGTGTTGCAAGTGCCGTTCGGCGTTCTGAAATTTTTCGAATTCAAAGTTTCAGACAGAGTCAAAGTTGGCTAAGTACCCCGTTGGGGAATATTTTAGTTTTTTCTTGCCTCAGTGGTTTACCAGATGTCAGAAAAAGTGAATAACTGTATTTCTTGTGGGAAACAGATACCGCATAGAGATTATCATACTTTGTGTATTCCTTGTTTAGGGCCTGAGCACAACGTTGTTGGGTGTCACTTTTGTGCTAGGTTTAATAAGCGCACTATTAAGCGAAGGTTAGATTGTGCCAGGTTAGTCTTCGGGAAGCGGTGCAATTATAATATGCCGTCGGATGCTCCGACGTCCGCTTCTTCGAAGAAGCGCAAGGACAAAGCAGCTAAGCCCAGGCAAGAAGAGCCGTCCGTACCAGACGCCGGTTCTTTAGAGGTGTCGGTGGAACCGGGGGTTCCGCCGGAGGTCTCTTTGGAGTCCCAGGGGGAGACTTTGTTATTGCAGGATGTGGCCTCTCAGGAGGCAGGTCAGGCTGAAGGGGCTTCTCAGGTTACTGTACTCCCCTCCCTTCCTAGGGTGGTTAGGCCCTCTCCTTCTGTTTCCAAGGCTTCTCCCAGGGGAAGGCCAGGTTTAGCTTCAGTTGGTGTCACTCCTAGTTCTTCAGGATCTGTGCCCAAGAAGCATATGCTTAAAATGGCAGAAGATTTGATTACTTTGATTAGAGGTTCTTTGCCCCCTCCTGATAAGAGACCTAGGGTGGAACCTGAGTTGGGGGTTTTGAGCAGGCTTCGGATGCTTCAGAGTCTTCGGCTGAAGACTTGCAGGAGTATTCTCCTTATTCTGATTCTGATGTGGATGATTCTACTCCTTCTGCTTCTCCTCCTGAGGATTTTTCTTTTTCAGAGACTCTTCATTCCATGAGGGAACATTTTAAGTGGGAAGGTCAGGACTTCTCTGATTCCAGGAAAAGGCTTAGGGAATTTTTGTTTTTACCCCAGCATAGGCCTTTGGCTATACCTCCTGTTCTGGATGTTGTGGAAGATGTGTTTGCAGAGGCTTCTCTTAATCCTGATTCTTTGCCTCCTGCTCCTGTTAAACCGGATAGGTATTACAGGGTGCCTGAAGCTCATAAATATCTTTTTAAGAGTCCTAGGGCGGACCCAGAAACTGTTAGTCAGGGGCCTAAGGGTGTCAAGGCTTCTGTTGTAAAAAATCCGGTTCCTTCAGATAAAGAGGCCAGGGCTTTGGATAGATGGGGAAAGAAAGTCTATACTTCTTCCACCCTAGCTATGAGGGCTTTGAATTGCCAGTTTCACATGTTGAAATACCTGCTCAATTGAAGTCTAAGGTAGATGCTCTGGCGGAAGGTATTGAGTGTAAGGAGTTACAAGATTTGGTACATGTTTCTGAACAGGTGGGTAAGCATTCTTTGCAATGTGGTTTTGATGCTGTACAGGCCTCGTCTAGGGTGGCTGCCACTGGGTCAGTTCTTCGCAGGCACGCCTGGCTGAGGGATCAGAATTTATCTGACCATGTTAAGACAAGGATTTTAGATGCTCCTTTACAGTCTGATGTGTTGTTTGGTTCGCCTGTGGAGGCAGTCTTAAAGAAAATGGAAGACAAGGCTAAGTCTATGCAGACTGTTAAAGATTTTTTGCAGGTTCAGCCTCCGAAGTTTAGTAGGAATTGGCCTGCCAAGGGGTGGACGTATCCTTCTTATGATTCCCAGTCTAGGGGTAGATCTAGACGTGGTAGGGGCAGAGCTCTTGGCTCTTTCAGGCCTAGAACAGGGAGTTCACCTGCACAGTCTTCGGGTGAGGGCAGGGGTCAGTCCTTTCGTAAACAGACCCAATGACCTACCTTTTCAGCTGCCAGAGCCTTCTCGTCTGGCAGCACCTTTGGGAGGAAGGTTGGCACTTTTCAAGGAAAATTGGAGTTTAATTACCCAAGACAGATGGGTATTGGATATCATACACCAAGGTTACAGGTTTTATTTCCATACCTTGCCTCCTTTCAAAGGCATGCCAGACGTTCCTCCTCAACAAAGAATAGAGGCTCACAAACAAATTTCTCTGCTACTTCAAATAGGGGTCATACAGCCGGTCCCTCTGCCAGAAGTGGGCCTGGGATTTTATTCTCGCCTGTTCCTAGTACCAAAGCAGGGGAACACGTGGAGACCAATTTTGGATTTATCTATCCTCAACACTTATCTGGACATTCCCAAGTTCAAAATGTTGACGTTACAACAGCTTTTACCTCTGCTGGGCAAAGATCACTGGATGGTAACTCTGGATCTCAAGGAGGCTTACCTTCATGTTCCTATCAGACGGAGTTGCAGGAAGTATCTGCGTTTTCGGGCTGGGACTTCTCATTATCAGTTCTCTGCATTGCCCTTTGGCTTATCTACTGCGCCCAGAGTGTTCACGAAAGTTCTGGCTCCAGTGATAGCTTTCTTCAGGCTAAAAGGAATACAGATTTATCCTTATTTGGACGATTGCCTGATTCTGGCTCAAGGAAGGGACGAACTTCTTCATCATTTGCAATATGTGATAGCAGTGCTAAGATGCCTGGGGTATTCTGTGAACGAAATAAAGTCCAGTCTAGTACCCTCTCAGGACATGTGCTTTCTGGGTGTAAGACTGAATACAGCATCCCAGATGGCCTTTTGACCCCGGACAAACAAAAGAATCTTTCCCTTTACTTCCATCAATTGTCTCATCAGTCCAGGCTGACTGCAAGGACAGTCCTTCAAGCCTTGGGGTTCATGGCATCTTGTATTCTGGTGCTTCCCAATGCCAAACTGCATATGAGGAAGCTACAATGGTATCTCAAAAATGTATGGACACAGCACTGCCAGGATTTGGACACTGTCATTCAAATAATACCTTGCATTCAAAAGGAATTTTTGTGGTGGGCTCAGGAATGTCACCTAAACAAGGGACTCTCTGTGACCCGGCCAGAGGCGAGTCAGATTCTAACGACAGATGCCTCAGACAAAGCTTGGGGAGCTCATCTAAATGGAAAGTGGATACAAGACACGTGGCCTGCCAGACTACAACATCTACATATCAACTTGAAGGAGATGTTAGCAGTCCAATTTGCATTAATAGCTTTCAAGGATTTACTTCTTCCAGGGCAGGTGTTGATTCTAACAGACAACACAACTGTCATGTGGTACATCAACAAGCAAGGGGGAACACATTCTTATCCTCTATGCAGGCAAGCAATGATTCTATGGGAGACTGCTCTCAGTTTACAACTAAATCTTCAGGCAAGGTTTCTGCCGGGAGCACAGAACTCCTTAGCAGATGTGTTGAGCAGACGAATTATGGATCCCCACGAGTGGAAATTGGATCCTCATGTATTTCAGAAATTGACAGTGTCATGGGGAACTCCAGACATAGATCTGTTCGCTTCTCCACTAAACTACCAGCTGCCAAAGTTTTGCACAAAAAGGTTTCATCCCACAACCTGGAAAGTGGATGCTCTTTGTTTCAATTGGAGCAATCTTCATGTGTATGCCTTTCCACCTCTGCCTCTCCTCCCAAAGGTACTCCTAAAGGTCAGACAGGACAAGCCAAAGATGATTTTAATAGCTCCAGATTGGCCTCGACAGCACTGGTACCCATTACTGAGAAGTCTGGTACGGGAGCCTCCATGGCCTTTGCCTTCGATTCCACACCTGCCGTCTCAGGAGAACAGTCATTTACTCAATGTCAAACTTCACTCTCTTCACCTAAACAGCCTGGCATATTCTGTTTTGAACCCTGGAGGGTCTCAACTTCCATAGCAAGTTTTGAATGTTATTTTGGAAGCCAGAAGGCCTAGTACAAGGAAAGTGTACACAGATAACTGGAAGAGATTTTTATTTTGGAGTGCAGCAAAGGAATTTGATATTTCTGAGCCTAATTTAAGTGTGGCTCTTCAATATCTTACTGAGTTACTGGACAAAGGTTTGTCCTTCTCTTCTATTAAGGTTCATGCTGCAGCAATTTCTGCTCACTATGACTGTGACCCACCATTGTTTTCTCATCCTTTGTTCAAGCAATTTCTTAGAGGGGCAAAGAATACAAGACCCCCACGTAGAGCTCCTACTCCTGCTTGGGATCTCAATTTTGTGTTGGAGAAACTCACTCTACAACCTTTTGAGCCTGCAGCTACTGCCGAGTTGAAATATTTATCATGGAAGACTGCTTTTTTGTTGGCCATTACCTCTGCAAGAAGGGTTTCTGAATTACAGGCCCTTATGGCGGTTGAGCCTTTCTTAATTTTCCATAAGGATAGGGTATCTTTGCGTATTAATCCTTCCTTTATGCCTAAAGTGGTTTCTAGTGTGGCTTTAAACCAAACTATTCATTTGCCTACCTTTTATGCAAATCCCCAGAATAAAGGGGAAAAGATTTTGCACACTTTAGATGTACACAGGCAGTTGCGATATTATTTGAGCAGAACTAAAGGGTTCAGACAGTCTCAGCAGTTATTTGTTTCTTTTGCTTTAAGTTCTCAGGGCAAGCCTGTGTCAAAACAAACTATTTCTAAGTGGATTGGGTTTTGCATTGCTTTCTGTTATTCCCATCATGGTAAGGAGATTCCAGCTGGGATTAGGCCTCATTCCACTATGGCTACTGCCACTTCGACAGCTTTTTTAAGGGGGGTGGCAACTAAAGATATTTTGGAAGCAGCTACTTGGAGTTCAGTGCATACTTTCTCTAAGCATTATCACCTTCCACTTTACTCTAAATCTAGGGCTGGTTTTGCCACTGCTATTTTACAGGGCATTTTGGCAGCTCCTGCGGCTTTGTAATTTGCCATCCTCCCTTACCTCTGCTTTGGGATTCTACCCAAGTGTAAGGACTGCAGCAATGTGAGATGAAGAACATAGTACAGTTTTGTACCTACCATAAATGTAGATGTTCGAAGATCCACATTGCTGCAGTCCAATTTACCCTCCCTCCTTCCCCTCTGTAGTTAGAGGCGGTTGTGTGGGTTGGGTTGTAAATATTGTATATATTGTACATATTATTAGTGCAAGGGTGGTTGGTTGGTTGTTTGCTGTCTTTTGGTTTTGACCTTTCTTTTTAGGGTCTTCTGACATCTGGGGCAAGAAAAGACTGAGGATATGACGTCGTCATGCGCATTTGTACCCTGACGTCCTGATGTCAGTCTTATGCGCCTTGACCGACGTCAGCCTTATACTTTGATATTCGGGCCGACCGAGGACAGCGGACTACCCAAGTGTAAGGACTGCAGCAATGTGGATCTTCGAACATCTACATTTATGGTAGGTACAAAACTGTACTTTTCGTGCTTTTTAACCATGGGATAGGATTGCTTATTCTGTTAGGCAATAGGTTACTGGCCTCTTTCGAGGGTCTTGTGGAATCTTTATAGGCAAACTAGATCTGAGGATGGGGGATGTGTAGCAGGGGATTATGGGTAGGGGGATGAGGTAGGAGCTCTGATCTTTTAGCTAGGT
This sequence comes from Protopterus annectens, assembly GCF_019279795.1. NCBI lineage: Eukaryota > Metazoa > Chordata > Ceratodontiformes > Protopteridae > Protopterus > Protopterus annectens. The sequence goes on from NC_056747.1 coordinate 753,399,083, forward strand.
AAAGCTGCCGGCTCTGATCAGAGGATGGATCCGATACCCCACAGGTTGTAGACAAATGAAGTTGCCTACTCTGATGGAACGTTATGGTGAGTACATAACTTCTTTTTTCTTCACTTGAAGTGATAGTGTACTTGATAAAACCCAACCTGCTTCCACTCCGGCTTGTGTACATGGCGTGATGTCTGTATACTGTTTTAACAGACTTTTTTGCCTTATTTGGTCTAGAATTAGAGTGGCAGTTTAGTGGGTTTGAGTGGTAGGGTTGATAGCTTATGAAATTTTGTGCCATGTAATCCTAATGGCTGTAGAATGAGTCCTGTTGCATATGAAACTGTACTTTTGGATCCAGCATTATGATGAACATCCACAACTTTTTCTGAAAATACTTATTTTTTTGTTGTGATTCACAAAGATACCCTGAGTGTTTCAAAGTATTTACTCTGTTTTAATCTTTGCAGTAATCATAAGTATGCGTTGTGGAATTCTGGGTAGTAACAAAAGTATAAAAATGAACAGCAGAATTGCACCTGAGGTATCTGATAGGGGACAGATGAGCTGCAACAGCTGATGCCAGCTTGCTCATTCATGAGGGAGGGTAGGATGAGGCTGCTAACCCTATGTCACTGATGAAACCTGGTGAGGGTGGTGTGTTGTGTTTTTTTTTTTTACAACTGCCCATTTGTAATGGCTAAGCTAGCTTGCTGTGCATCAGGCAGAGATCTCCTTGCAAAGTTTGGAAATGAGATGCATGTTGGATCACGCATGCTTTTTGTCCCAACTAGACATTTAGGCTGTGGTGAATTGGTGAGCACCCCGCGAGAAGACAGCGGTAGGCTGCTTCATAGGGCCTCCAAGCTAGCCTACTGTCTGGCACCAGGCTTTCACATAGTGGACAGGTAGGGTTTCTCATGCAGGAATAAATGACCATTACAGCTCTTGCATAGCTTGGCTGTCACCGCTTGTTGAATGAGTGGGCTGACTGGGTGAAGGTAGCTGAGGCTTTCAGCAGGGGGCATATGAAAGTGAGTAGGGATAAAAAGGTTAAACAGATTTTTTTTTTCCTTTTGTAATTGGGCTTTTTCAGCTAACCTTTTCAGATCACGGGTCTTAATTGAATAAAGGTACTTGAGGGATTGATGTGAATTTCTTGGCATCCATGTCTTCAGTGCATACTGTGGTTATGATTGGAGACCCAATCATAAGTCTCTAGATTTAAGTATCTTCTCACTTTACTCTTATGATTAAAAAGTGCAGAACTTGTTGATAAAAAGCCTATCGGCATTTCTCAATGTGGACGAACGTAGAAAAATCATTTTTATAGATCTCCACAGAATGATGTATATTTCACTAAAAATTTCTTCTTGTCCATTCTTGTAATTGTGTTCATGTGAGCTTGTTTAATATGTACAACATTATAGCCAGTGCTCAGAAGTGATGTATGACATCTCTTGGCCTCATCCAAAGCATCAGTCCTGAATCTGTAGCCAAGTTGGCTCGAAGTAGTTATGAGGAAAATTATTCACAAGTGTAAGAGGATAGTGGCTAGAGGCATTGATTGAAATACTTTTGAAGTTGGTGTCTCTTATAGTTATTGTTTTATAAGAATCTATATAAAAAAATAGGATATACATCAGTTAACTTTGTGGTGATGAGCATAACAAGAAAAAAGTCCAAATCTGTTTTAAATTCTTTGTGATTGTGAGGTACGCACAAATGAAAATCCGTATCCTTTTTGCTCTTAACAGCCTCTGTCGTGAGAGGGTTATGACTCCTCCTATTCCTATGTTTTTTTTTTCTCTCTACCATTGTCTGTTCCTGGATCAAAAACTATTTAGCAGACAAAACCTTTATGGTATCCTTGGACAGCAATGTTTCTTAATACCAGATCTCTTACTAAGAGTTCCCCGAAGGTTCTGTTCTCAAGCACTTTTTATGTAATTGGTATCCTACAGACTTCATCATCTGATCAGAGCAATGTGTTAACTCTCTTACCATGAAGATGTTCTCTCTTCAGACAGTTTTTTAGTGTTTTGGCACGGAGTATCAATTAAGAAGCTGATCCATTAAAAAAAAAACTTTCACGTTACTGGAGACAACTAAAACTTTACTGTGCTTCTGTCCCTTTCATACAGCTCTCATGTTTCATCTTCAGTACAGAAGCAAAAATGTGTAGGTCTCCTAACTGATAAAACACTGTCCTTTTTACCAACACACACAAGTACAAACCCCAGTGCAGTAATCCCAAACCTTTTAAAGTCTGAGGCCAGGAATGCCATGGCACTTATTGTGTTGATTCCTTTATTAGAATGTGTTTTCCCCCTTTGCTATTCAGACATTTTTGTACTGCAGAAAGAAACAAAATCCTTCAGATATGCTGTTCTAGATGAAACTCCAGTATCGCTGCTCTACAACCCAAAGAGCAAGCTGTCTCCCTGTCTTTACCAAAGCCACTTTTCTTATTGGCTGTAATATACAACTTTTCCATGAGTCATCCTGTTTCCATTTTTTTTGTAAATTCATAAATTTATATTTAATCAGGTTACTTCATACTGTATTAACGTCCAAGTTTTAGTCCTTGCATCTTCCGTTTGTCTTTGCCTGTGTGGCCTATGTCATGCCATGTGATGAAGTTGCAGTTCCACATTTCTGCTGAAAAATGTGAACAGAAGTGGATTAATTTGATGTGGCCAATTTCGGGATTGTCACTCAAAATATTGTGTGGTGTCTGCTAATTTTATTTTATTGCAAGTTTAGATAGTCACAGCTACTGTTATGTTGAAAAACTCCAGCAAAGGTTCTTTAAGGTTAAACAACAGATCATCAGAGTCTTTGATAAGAGGCCAACGTTTTAATTTAACATAATACACAAGGTGCACATTCTCATTGTAACTACAGTCTTCAGGAAGGTTCATCCTCTGTGGGCCTTCTGAAAGGGCTGTAGCATATTTGTGAGTCTAGGGTGTACTGTAACATGTAGGTAAGTTAGTCTTGAAGTAATATAATTCATCAGTTTCAAGAAATTCAGTTTTCTGCCATCCTGAATTGGTTCACAGAGGTTGTGTTTATTTGACAAATATTTTATGGGCAGTTCTTTTGTGTTAACACGTATTATTATTGCAACAGATCTGTAAAGGCAGTTCTTTATTTTATTTGCTGTTGAAAGAGAAGGATGATGGCTGTAATTTTATTTATTGATTGATATTTTGTTTTAGGGAAAGTCCAACTGAGTAGGACCCCATTTTCAGCAGAGGCCCGGGGAGAAAAGCTCCGAAGTATTGCTAAACATTTTAAGAACAATAATTTTACAGTCCTTAAAAATACAGAAAAAATATATAGTTTAAGTAATTGTACCAAATTGGATGCATCTATTTTTAACCAATGTTTTCATATTATAAGCTGTATGATAATGATAGAGAAATTTTAGCCAATCTATAGAGAAATTAAAGGTAAGCAAGTCTAATGCAAATAGGAATTGCTTTACAAAGTTAGAGATAAGCAGACTTATGGCATATTTATAGAGAAAGCCAGAGGTGAGAGAAGTAGAGAAGGGAACGTAAGGAGATGTAAGGTATGAATAAGTACTTGTTCACAATTTGTAAACTAGAGTCCACAATTCCATTTTTATTAAATTGTAATAAATAATTTTGATTTTGTAGAAGCCACAAAACATAATTTGAGAGTAAAGACTTTTTGTAAGGAAAGGTATTAAGAGACAAATTCTGAAATGGTGGTAGAGAATTAGTAGCAGTAACATGGTGTGGAGCAGTAAGTGGAGCATGCCCATAATAAACACCATAATTTTAACACTCTGAATAACATGGGTAAAAGCTATCCTGTGTGGTGCTGAAACTAGAAGCATCATTACAATGTAAAATACTAGTATTTTTTATTTATTTTCATCCATCTCTCCATATGTCTATATATCCTTGCTCGATCAGGTTAGTCCCACTAGGCTAGTTGCCTTTTTCAGGGGAAATCAGAGGTGGTGTTTTATATTTCTAGGGGAGCTTTGGCCAGGGCATCGGGAAACTTCCACTGTTCAGTTTGGTAGGTGGAATGGGATCTTTTACATCCACCTGAGCTACCAGTAACTCTGGCAGATGGGGCCTTGGTTTAACATCTCAACTGATGGACAACACACTTGGGAGTGGACCACACTCCCCTTATGTTACACTGAAGTGTCAGCAGTCCATTTACCTGGTGTGGGCATAGAACCCACAGCCTTTTGTACTAAATGTGAGTGGGCTTCTGTTGCACCACTGACATTGCTATGGAAGAATTATCACCAAACCAATTAAGTAAATTGGCTAAAACTTTTTTTTGCAGTGCATTTTATATAGAAATTCTTATTGGGTATAAATTTAAAATCGGTCTGTAAGACTTTCTGTAATAGTAGAGACATGCTAAAGTATTAAATACAGACATTTGCTCTAAAGGTATGTCTGACATATGCCGGGAAGCTTAGAATTGGCTGTAACAGGGGAATTGTTTGCGCTATGTCTAGTCTGTTGAAGCTCCACTTTGTACCTTCTTGAAGTCTGAAAATCCGATTTGATAGCTGTTAATAGGGTGTTCAGTTGAGGTTTAATTTGAAGCCGGTCTTCTGTGGGAACCTTACTAAAGTGAAATCCAAGATTTGCTCCTTAATGTTCCATTGTTGGTTTCCATACTACTCGTGCCTGAGTTGGCTTGCAAAATTGTAGTTGCAAGCTTCCTCACATTTTGTTAACAGGTTTCCGCTTAGCATAGGCTACAGCAAGATTTTGTATGTTACCCTTTCTGGAGCCGACTCCTTTATTTTAATTTTTCCTTTAGTTATTTCCACAATATCATTTGTTTCAAATGCCCATGTGCTGTCAGTTTGGTAGTTGGCTCTGTCTGTTTAGTATTGTCTGTCATGGTCAATACAGAAAGGCTTTGAGTGGAACAACATTAAGCTGCAGCTTCTTGTTTTGACAAAGCACATTCATTCTCCTCGGCTAGGTTAAATGGTCTTGTGTTTGTTATTAATTGCCCCCATTTTTTGAGGTGAAATTTCCAGTTCTGCATCTTTTGTTTAAGTAAAAATAAACATTTAGTTTCTTAGATCAGTTTGCTAGTTTATTAATTGGATGGGTTAACACCTGTATTTAAATTTATTAGTGATTACGTACAAGTGAAAAAGGGTTCATCTCCTTTATTTCTAACACTCGTTATATCAGGCATTTTGTCCATATCTTCATTGTCATGAGCAATACGCACAATTCTTAGAAAATGAAGGTATCTCTGTCAGAATTTATATGCCCTTTGACTGGGGGAGGGGGATGACGACCATAGATGCATAAAGGATAGAAGAAATTGCTGAATTTGACATGGCAAGCAGAAAAAGACTGCCGTACAACTTTACTGAGAGAAAAGATTCAAATGTCAGTCGCAAGTAAAATGTTTAATTCTTCGTATCACAGTTAAATGGTGGCTTTGCTAACACTTTTTCCTAGAAGTAAAAGACAATGCAGAAAATAGAATATATTTGGGCAATAAAAAACTAGTAAGAAATAGAGTAAAACATCAGTAAGAAGGTAGAAATAAGTAAAGGTTCTGCCGCCACACTCATTACTCAAGTCATAGGGTTTTGAATTTGAATCTGTGCTTCATTGTAAAGCATTTTGTACCTTCATGTTACAGCCTTCTATTTCTGATGGGTAGGCATCTTTACAAATGTTGCATTACTTTGATGCATCTGTTAAACGAAGAACCGGAGCTCCTTTTGTTCTTAATGTCTCTTGCATGTTCATTTAACATGGTTTAAAATTTTACCAGTTTTGCCTATGTATATCCGGTAGGAGCTTTTAAGGGCATCGCATTATGATTACATTCTTCTAGTTAGTGTGACCAAATTCTTTACAGTGTTTGATGCAACGGAAGCCAGAGGGTCGAGTATCCTGTGTCTGTAAGATGAATGAGTGATGCTGGGTACACGGTGAATATGAATTAAAAAAAAAAAAAAAAAAGTTTTTCCCTTGCTTACACATACATGGTAAGAGTTCAACTATCAGTAAGATTAGCATCATGTATAATTATTTCCAACACTTTTTTTTAAATCCCAAAAAAACTGTTTATAGAATATTGTAGTCTTTGACAGAATTGTATCTTTCTGTCAATGTTGAATACTGTGGGAAAATGCTTTCTGATGTTCATAGCCATTCTAGAAACTCCCCTTTCAGCTTGTTTAGCAACCATAGCAGTTCGTGAAGTGTTGCCCACAGCTAAATGCCTTCAAGTATTATGGAGCAAGTTTCCACTTACTATAGGAAAGTTCAGCATTTCTTCAGAAATAGTTTTTATATGTAAATGTGCTCACTTTTTACTTTTTTCATGCATGTATCTTTTCACTCACACACACATCTATACATACATGAATGTTATGTATGCATGTGTACACTTGTCCGCGTCTGGTTACAGCTGTCATACTTCATGAAGGTTAGTCGGTTCTAAGCGTCAAGTTATTGGAATTAGAGAAAAACTTAGACAAAAAATGCTCAATTTTATCTCAGAAGAGATACTACTCATTGTTAGAGTGTCGATTTGAGTGGTGTTTTACCTCCAGTCGATGCCAGATGGTTTGCTGAACAATGTTGCCCTGTGTTGGAGCAGGTTAAGGAGCGATTAATTTCAAGCAGGGGATCTGTAATGGTATGTCTGTAAAGGTTACTCTTGACAACCTTTGTTATGCCAAATTGAAGATTCCCTACAAGTTGACGAAATAAAACATACATTCACTTAGCTGTTTGTCTTTGCACATATAGTGCTTTGGAGGAAGCTAACATGATTTAGTTGCTTTTTAGGTCCCATTGATATGTTGGCATCCCAGGATATCATTTACCTGCCTTTGCTTGATTTTATTTAATGTTTTGTTTCTTTGCCTTGGTTTGCCAGCAGAGCCTGACCTGGGCAAAGCCCATTTTCAACGGAGGCCTAGGACAAAAGCTCCAGCAGGCACATTTAAGATCTTAATGACCTGAAATATATATATATTTTTTTTTAATAAAGATAATTGTTTCTGTAGATCTATGTAATTGTTCTGTAGTAACACCTTACAAAGACGAAATGGGTATTTCTTTTGTGATGACATTATACATATTAACTTCCCAGTATAAAACATTAGTATGCAAGTAGTTTGTGCAGTATATGTGATATAAATTATTATAAGACATGGATATGTAAGGTTTTACAGCATTGATGTTAGGAATACATAAAACTGAGGTAAGGAGAGTGAAGTAGTGTGTGGGTAGATAGTGGTTAAAGCAAGAAGAGGGGTTGTATAGCTGATGAGGATAGTGGGGTTAATACTGTGGTACTTAATGACGCACAGCCATGTTATAAGAGAGTGGTTGAGAGTATTTGAAGGAGTAGGATGGTGAGAAGGTCAGAAAGAAGTTGAAATGTTAAGTTGGGATTAAGGTAGGAAGGAAATTGAGGAGTGATAGGTTTGTGTAGAAGGAGGTTGTGGTTGTAAAGGGATAAGGGGTATCCACTGGCAAAAGAAAAGGGAGTTACCCATATGACAAGCATGTGTGCGTTCATGTGTGGTTTGGATCTTTTAGTAAAGGCTTTAAAGTGAAACTCTTCATGGTACGTTTTCGGTATGTTTGGACAGTGCTCCAGAGTTAACCCCCCCCCTTTTTTTTTCCCTAGACCATTTATATTTACTGTTTAGCTAGAGCATTATAGTAGCAGTTGCATCCTAGTGAGAGAGGACTCTCAGCTTAGTAAGTTACGTTGACTTAATGGTCAGTGTAGTATAAATGGATCACAGAGAAAGGAGCAAGAGTGATAGTGGACCCGGGTTGTAAAGTAGTGGAATAAAGACCACCTGAAAGCTTTATTGTAACTTAAATGCCCTGAATGTTACAGGTGAATTAACTAGGCCTATGTAAGGCTTTCCAACCATCTTTTGTTTTGCAGTATTTTTAACACCTTTGTTGAACTTGTGATATAGGCAAACTTACATTTATGTAAAAGTAATCAAACTTTGTCTTGCGGTATTTTTGTTCTGGTTTGGCATGTTTAACAAATTTTCTCTCTCTGTCCTTTTTCTGTACTGTTGTGTTGGAATCTTCATTTTGCATGCAGGTAGTACCCCCTTGTGTAAAATTTTTGCATCACTAGTTTGACTGCCATCTTGCAATGTTATTTTCTATTGTCCCCCCTTGATAAAATTAAAAATTCTCAATTTCTAGTAGTTGGATGGTTAATTTTTTGGTGAAATGCTACTCTATTTCTTTTTTATTGAACAAAGTACATTATTAGCATGGATCCTAAATGTTTATGACCTGCTTAATTCTACATCTCAAGTGGCTAAACATACAATTTAAATGTGGATATGATGCAGTGGATGACTGCATCAATGTAGGATTAGTTCTAGGAAGACATACTTGTATTGGACTTCAAAAAATTCTAGACTATGTGAAAAGGCAACTCTTGAATACTCTGTGGATAAGTATTTATATGCCGACTCCTCTTTTGAAGTTCTTTAAGTTAGAAAAGAGAAGTGAGATTATTCAGGGGTAAGCAGTTACTGCTATTTCCATTTTCCCAAATTCCAGGGAGACTGTTCTTGTTTTGTTTTTGTCAACTCTTCAAGACTAGTCAGCAGAAATCTTGGAAACAGTACAAAAATTAATGGCAAGGTGACGTCAAACAGAAAATGTATGGTTCCCAAAGGAAATATTTTTAATTACCCTTGCTTACTTTCCCTTCCTCATCCTGCTTTGCCTTTGAAAATCACAGGGAAATGTCTCTCTGCCTTCCTGTGTGACTGTCAATAACCACAGTCTCTTAAATGCAAAGTATAATAGAGCACAGATGCAGATTCTGGTGTTCAAATCTCTATTTTACCATCGGTGATTCCCCGGTCTCCAAAAGTTCGGCTCCATCTCTTGCCGTAAATCACTGAATACTTACTTTGATAGTAAGTGGAGGATAAGGCTATTATTTAAGACTATTCCTCGTTCCTGAGAAAGCAGCAACTTTGGGTAGTAGACTTCTAGATCTGTCCAAGCTAAACACTTTTTTTTTTTTTTCTGACCTCAAATTAAAAATGTCGATACTTAAAGTTGTTCTCTTCCCCTGAAGCCTTTCTTGTAAACCCTAGACTTAAAGGATGCTCACTGTTGTGGTGAATGGGAAGATGCAAATATCTATTTTATGTTCTCTGCCTGGAGATTGCATTATCAATTTACTTATTTGCACTTTGGTCTTTCTTCTACCCCATGTTCCTGTGATTAACTCCATTGCATGCTTCAAGTTGTATACTTTTTCCCTTCTCAAGATGATTGCTCGATATCTATCTGTCTCAACCTGTCATAACTGTTAATTATCCATACAGTGTACCATGAATCTCACTAAGCAATCTAGGCTTTACTCTGAATCTATAAAAAGTAGCCTTTGTTCCTCCTTACAGAGCAGTATTTTTGGGATGCCTTCTAGACACACCTGACATTTTCTGTCACGAGAGAAAATGCGCATTACTTGGCATCTTTCACTTTTTCTGTTCATTCAATGTCTGCTGCAAGAGTCTCTGGGAGTTGTATGTTTCATGGCATCCTTATGATTCCACTTGCCTGAGGTCACATCATTCTGGGCCCATAAACTTCCTCTTTCCTTTCCAATTCTAGTTCTCAACTTTGTGACAAAGAACTTCTTTGGTGCACTGGTCAAGTCATGTGCAACCCAGTTCTCTTCTCTCCTCCCAGCCCCCCTCTGTCAGTGGCTACTGATGCTGTGGACTTGGTCTGGTGTGCTGTTTCTCATGGAGTAAGGGTGCAGGGAATTTGGGAGCTACAACATTGCTGCACATGTATAAACCGGAAGGAACTAATGGCCCTGATTTAAATGCCCTGAAATCCTAGATCAAATCTGGTCTCCAGGAGCTGTCTTGCTGATGACGGATAACACTACTATCCTATACATAAAACAGAGTTACAAAGTCATACTTTCTTTGCAGACTGTGATTTCTGACAGAACACCCTAGCCCAATATACTTCTACAGGCTAATTTACATATCATTAGAGGGAACATAGTAGCAAACTCTGTGAAAGGGTCTATCCTGACTCTGAACGACTGGATGTTGCACCAAGATGTCTTCCTACAGATAGTTCACCAGTGGGGAATGCCCCAAATAGATCTGTTTGCATCCAGTTCTAAACACAGCTGAAACTCTTCTGCTTGACACCTTGCAAAGAGGCCTAGAAGACTGATGCATTCTCAATACCCTTTTTAGGGATGTCTTTATGCCTTTCTCCCGTTTCCAAAGTCTTTCAAAAGATCAGAAAGGACATGCTAAGCATGTTGCTGGTAAAGCCAAGCCCATGCAACACTTGATTCTTCCTCATCATCCAAATGTCCAGGGGCAAAAGCTTCCTCACAGAATGGGCTTGTGGACACTGAACAAGGGATCCCTGAATCGTTCCAGCATTCAAACATCTCACTCTCTGATTCTTTCTCTCATGGGAGAATTAACGGGGTGATTGATTTTATACAATATATTTCTAGTTGGTAGACAGTGATGGATAAAAAGAATAAATAGTCTGTTAATCCGTATTTTGGGTGAAGCCCACTCTGAGGCAATCCATCTTTAAGTCACCGGCATCTAAAGCTGTTGCAGGTGTCTGATCCTCCATTTTATTTCATATGGTCTTGTGCAAGCTTCATCTCCAGATCACTCTTGTCACGGTCAAGTGTTGACACCTGAGACAGGGATTTTTTTCCCATTTTCATGTCTATTTTCTGCCTTTTTTTTTCTTTCTCCATAAAGTGCTTATCACCTTGTCTTCTCACTTTTTTTTTTATTTTAACTTTTATAGATATAATGCTTATTAAAAATGAGTTTTTCATGGTTCATTTTCGTGGCATTTCTGAATATTTTTTTCAGTTTTGTTACAATCTGTGATTGCTGTACTTTGCTTACTGACTTGATATCTTTGATTGTGGACAGCAACACCCTTAGAACGTCTCAATACGGGAAGAAAATCCCAGCACAAGATAAACCTTCCCTTTGTGCTTCTGTTTGGAAGGACACTAAAGTATGAATTACTTGCAACTGGTACTATAAAGCAAGAAAGATTAAACCGTTTATTGTTGAAATGCAAAGAAGGCTTTGTGCCTGTTCCCACACTGAAGCTTTCACATGACTTTCATTCTTTTTTTCACCTTTTGTTCTCACCAAGTTGTCGTATTACTCAAGTGATGCTTGTTCATATGGATTACTGCTGCAGTAGCCTTAGCTTTATAGGTTATATCCTGCATATAGGCTATGACAGCTGGGATGTTTTCAAAGCTTCAGGGCACCTACCTTGAATGCTTGTCACACACCCACCTACCCTCCCTTCCTCCACCTGAAATCTTGCTGATGTGGTCTTTAGGTCTTTATTTGTGATGGACTTTTTTTCTGGTCCTTTTCTACCCTGTGTACCGAGAAGGATGGGTTGGTAACCTTGGAAATTTTCATTTGCTGGGCTAATTGAAGACCTGCGGCATTAGTCCTGCTGTTAATGTGGATTGACCTGTTCATTTAAATTTTGTTATGGTATGTCCATAACTTTTAGTGAATCCTTTCTTTAGAGTAGTAGTAGTATTTATGTAGTTCTTTGAGGGTAAGAGTTTTATTAAACAACTAAGATTTTTTTTATGCTACATGGCAGAGGAGTCCTTTGTTTTTTTGAGGCTATACTGGTAAACATAATATTGCTGGTTACGAAGCTGAAAGGGGGAGGAAGCATACTAAAAGTCTTCTGACAAATTGTATAGGGAGTATATTGGTGTGTGTACTTCTGATAATCTCTGAAGGTGGCATGGTTGTAAGTGAGGGAGTTGAGTAAGTTTGTGTGAGCTGTGATAACATTAACATTTGGCCTTTTTAAGGTGGTGGTACTCTGATGCCTGTTACTGATCTGTAGGATATAGTCTGCATATTTTGTTGACTGTAATTTGTGGGGTGGTGGTAGTTTTGGATTGAGGTCCTACTGTAGCTTTTATAGACCTTATAGTAGTTTGAGTTAATTTATTAATGCTTGCACTATGCTACCATGTCAAACTGGTTGACAAGTTTAGTTGTTTAAGGTCCAAGTGCTGGTCAGAACAGGTGGTTTGATTATTTAAACTTTTTTTTTTTTTTAAATATAGAAATCTTTGGTAGTTTTATCGGGCGTAAGAATACCATTGTGGCTCTCTTTCATATGTTTTGAAAAGGCTTTATGCGTGTTTTTCTGTAGTTGATTTAGGAGTGTCACTGAATGGGGTACATACCTCTCAACCTCTTGGCCCAAGAAATCCTGAACAAAGCCTGACAATGGGGGGACAGAGGCCCAAAAATGACACTTTTTAAATATTGCTCTTATAAACTTGGAAAGTTGCTAGAATAACGGGATTTGCATTAGCATGCATGTCCTGAAGGATATGAAGTCTGAAACTGAAATATTTGTCATTATTTATTGACTTTAATCATTACATCATCTCAGTAATTTGTCAAAACACATTTTTTTTCTGAGGAACAGGCCAAAAAATGAGGCAACAATCTGGATAGTCTTCAAAAGTCTGTGGAGTTGAAAGATTTGATGGGGTAATAGGTTGGACACTGTTTTTTGTTAATGGTGCAGTTGTCTGTAGTTTTAAAGGTGATTTTTACTTTAGGTGCTTGGATTATTTATTTAGAGATGTCTATAGCAGTGAGATTATGCCTGTAGTTAAATGTGAGTTAATAGTTTGGCGATTGCTATTCCAGCTAGTTTTAGGAACTTGAAGTGTGGTATATGGAAGTCAAAGGATTTCTGATAATATTTATTAGTCATTCTTCTACTTCTGAAATTTCTCAAAGTGGAATGCAGGTATTTGTAAGAAGTTATTTACTTGTGAGGTTGTCTAAGATAGTACTGGTTAATGTGGAGGAGAAATTCAGATGAAGATGAGATTACTATCAAGTCTTGATTTTTGAAGGTAGTAAACAGAGCTGTTAGGGGGGTAGGTTGAATGAGTATAGAGTACTTTAGTCCGTGAATTTCTAATTCAGGGAGACTGTCTGTCTTCCTTGATTTCTTTAATGCTTCACACCAACTTTGTTGTTCCTAAAACGTTTGATAGTGCAAAGTAGTGGTGCAGCGGATAGTGTTATCGCCTCACAGCAAGAGGGTTTCTGGTTCGATGCTCTGCTGGGGTACCTTCTGTGCAGTCTGTAATGTTCCTGTACAGTAAGAAAATAATAGTGTCCTTCCTTTATAAAATGTGGTACTTCAAATGATTCAGTCTCTGGCAGCCATAGCAGGACTGTCTCTTTCGGCATTGGGTTTTATGGCTGTAGCTATGCACATGGTTCCATATGCATGATTACACATGGAAGTTCAATAGCAAACCCTGGCTGTGTTGTGGTTATGGTTAGTTAGCAGATCGTTTCTATAGAACACATTTCTGAGGCTTGGAAGTTGTATGTAAAATGGCAATTTTACAATTTGAACTTGGCTCTAGGCCATTCCAGGTTCCCAGTCCTGTGCAGGCTGCCATTATGGAAATTTCTGCCAAAGGATTGGGGTATTGCTAAGAACAGACATGCCAAGATGCATTAATGGAGGAGAAGTCGGTCCTTGCACTGCAAGACTTTCTTCCCCAAGATATTATAGCTGTCAACACAGCATTGGAGTATAAACAAGCTGTGGAGAAACTCATTCCTTACTGTTTTCTTGCCATCATCTGTACTCGACAGAATGGGCTATGTTTATAGGAACTCCTGATCCCTAGTTTCACACACTGATGAAGCCTAGACTCTAGTGAACATGCTCAACCTCTTATGTCTGAGAAGTGGTCCCTCAGTCCATCTGTGGTACGCAAACTCTTGTACGACTGGGGGAAGTCTTACTGCAATCGTCTTGCTGTATTTTGACTAGCACCAAGTACAGCATCACTTCCCTCTTCCCTTTTCTTGGGGAATATCCTTTGTGTACTGTTGTCCAGATTTGCCTCAGGACACCTTTGTGCTTCTTCCTATTTCCCCATTTTCTGCCAGGCCTTCTGTATGACTTTCAGAATAAGTTCATATTAATTTGTATCTCCCCATTTTGACCCTGACAAGTGTAATTTCCTCTGCTTTATCCTCATAGGTAGGTACTAGGCTATCTGCCCGATGGCATTTATAAGCCTAGCCAGAATGTGATGGCTTTCGCCACCCCCTTAGATTAGTTCCCTGTGCCTCTGTCCAGCAGAGCCACTGAAGTGATCCCTGGAGTAAACTTGGTTTCCCTTCCACTCGTCAAAGTTTGTCTTGAGTGTTAGTGAGGATCTCTGCCTAATGTAGATTGGAATCTTGTTCCAAAGCATGGAAAGTCTCTGGGACAGGAATCCTATCCCTCCAGCACGTCCAATTTATTATTGTGGTGAGGTTTAGCTCCCTAGGGCGTGTGGGTCGAGGGGATTTGGTTTTCTTTAGGTGGAGAACGTCCATCAATTCTGGGTTGGACATGGCCTTGTATGTCAGGCAGAGATCACCTTTGAATAGGCGGTATGCAACAGAGTATAACTGTAGTTTCTTTAGTCGAGCTGCATAGGGCATCTGTTTGAGGCCAGTGATCCTCTTGGTGAGGTACTTCTTTGGTCTTTCCAGCTCTTGCAGATGTCTTGTAAGGTACATCCCGAATGGGGCATTGTACTCTATAATGGGTCTGATGAGTAGAGGGGCACAATGACCTCTTTTTTTGATCTGGATGAGAACCCTTTTGTGATTAGGTGGGCCACATGGAAGGATTTTCTAACCACTTTGGCAATGTGATTATCAAAGGAGAGATTACTATCTACTTGGGTCCCCAGATCCCTTAAGCCTTCCATATTTAGGGGGCTATCACCCATGTGGTAGTTTTGTGGGTACTTTTTTTTTTTTTCCCAAAGGGGTGACTATGCACTTTTTGGGATTTAGCTTGAGGCCATGATTTTCACACCAGGTATGTGTCTCAGTGAGACCCATTTGGAGGATATCTGTGTCAGCCGGAGAGTCAAATCTCTCTCTCTCTCTCTCTCTCTCTCTCTCTCTCTCTCTCTCTCTCTCTCTCTCGGTGTACTGTGGTGGAGAAAAATAGAGCTCTGGAAACGAATTTGCTTTGCAGAATATTATGGGTAAAAGAAAAGGTGCCAGTAGCCTGAAAAGTTTCATATGCCGAATTTCGTAAAGCTTGCTGGGCTTGGTCTTACTATTGATAGTGATGGACCTATTCATCCAGATCCAATGTTGTAAGCACCTAACTTCTCTTTGCTTCTGAGATGCCCAGACTGCGGAGTTTCATCATTTTAACAATAATTGTTGCCACAATTGGTAGGCATTGCTTTGGGTTAAATGCATTATTGGTATCAGTATTACATTAGCTAGGTAAGGGATTTGATTTGTGTACAGAAGAAACTTTGAATAACTGGAAACACTTGCAGGTTCATACACAAGTACTTGTTGATCTGTAAGGATCGTAAGAAGCTTAGCCTTACATTCCCATGGTAGTTTTTAGAGTTGGATTTTGCATAACCAGTAATCTAAAGGTGGTTTGAGCAAGGATATGTTGGGACACCTTTTCATATTTCCCCTGGTCTTGGAGCAATGGGAGTGCTAATATCTATATCTGTGTATGATTGCATGTAAAATGATCTAATTATTGTAAGCCGCATTTATTTTAGTGCTTACTGAGTTGTGGTGAAAGTTTTTTAGGTAGAATTGGCGACTTTCATTGCATCACTTGAGTAGAATTGTTGCGCATTGTTTGAGTTTTATTTTGTTCCTCTTTTTTATTTATTTATTTATTTTACATTTGTTAACCGGGAGAGTCCGACTGGATACATGTCCATTTTCAGCGGAGGCCCGGGGAGAAAAGCTCCAAGTACATAACAGACATATGAACATTGTTAATGCAAAATAAGGAAGATAGTTGAGTTCTAAATACAATATAAAGATACATCACATCTTGGGGAAAAAAAAAACAGCAGCATATAAAAAAAAACATAGGTCAGTTACAAAGGCGGGCCTTGTTAAAAGCGGTTAAGGATAGTGAGGTAAGAGAAGGGTAAATGATAGTGGTTAATCAGGTTTGGAACAGGGACATAGCCAGAGAGTATTGAGATGGGGTTTAAGCTTTTTGAATTGTAGGAGTGAGGGTTCTGAGGTGAGCATGGTCGGTAGGGAGTTCCACATTTTACCTACAAAGTTTGAGAATAGAGAATCCCCAGCAGAATTATTGGCTTTGGTAGTTTGAGCTAAGATCTTATTGGAGGAGCGTAAAGATTGCAGGTTAATATAGGGGTTAATGATGTTTTTCAGAGCTGGTGTTTTCTCTGGGTGATACAGTATCTGGTGAGCCATTTTGAGTTGGTTGAAATGGAGTTGGCTGGAAAACTCTAACCACCCTAGTTGCTTCAAGTTAGTGCAGTGGTGCGTTCTAAAGGTGGAATTTGTGGCAAATCTAGCTATGTGATTGTAACAAGAAGCAAGTTTGTTAAGGGTTGTCTTGTTTAGGTTTGTAAAGAGGGGGAGGCATAGAAAAGAGTTGATAGTAGGTGTGTGCTGGCAATTGTAATTTTAGCGTGAGGAGTGAGAAAGTGTTTTACTTTATAGAGAGAGCCAAGCTTTTTATTGACGGTTTTGATGGTAAGATTGAAATGAGTGTCAAATTTAAGGGAGTTATCAATGGTAACACCTAATAGCTTTGTGTGAGCTTCTGGTGATATAGTGATTCCATTGGAGGATGTAATAGAGAAGGTGGGGGGAAGAGTCTTGTTAGTGGGTGAGAAAGTAAGTAGTTTTGTTTTGTTGGGGTTGAGAACTAGTTGTCGACTTGACAACCATTTTTCTATTAGGTTGAAGGTGTCTTGGGTTGAAGCAGTGAGGTCTGCCAGGTTGGAGGCAGTGCTGATGATAGTCAATCATCTGCATATTGAATGCATGTGGCATGGGGGGTGATTGTGGACAGGTCATTAACAAAGATGGTGAAGAGAAGAGGGCCAAGAATAGATCCTTGGGGTACTCCAAGTGTAACAGGTAGGCATGTAGATAATTTGTCCTGCCATAGAACAGCCTGTTGCCTATTGGACAGGTAGGATTGGAACCATTTCAGCGTGGAATTGCTGAGTGATAGTTTTTTTAATGTATGGAGGAGTTGAATGTGGTTCACCATATCAAAGGCCTTGGAGAGGTCTAAGAAAAGAGCAGATGATAGTTTATTATTGTTTCTGAAGTTATTGATGGTATTAGAAAAGGATAGTAGGGCTGATGTGGTACTGTGATTTGGCCTGAAGCCATGTTGGGAGTTAGCTAGAATTTTATTTTTGGTGAGGGGTTCCATCAGGTGTTTGTGGACACACTTTTCCATAATTTTGGCCAGGGGTGAGAGTATAGCTATAGGTCTGTAGTTGGTTAGCTCTAGTGAGCTACCACCTTTATGGAGAGGAATAATGTGGGTCATTTTCCATATGGAGGGGATGAAGGCTTCTGACAAGGTACGGTTTATGATTATGGAGACGGAATAGGAAATGGCCTCAGCTGCTTTTTGCAGAAACTCAGCTGGGAGAAGGTCAGCTGCTAGCTTAGTGGGTTTTAGTTTTTTAAGAAGAGATGTTATAAAGGATATGGGTACTGGATCGAACGTAAATAGATGATCTGATGTAGTTGTAGTATTCTGCTGGCATGGGTAGTGGAGTGGGCTGGTTGTTTGAATTGTGTGGCCAGGGATTGTATTGTGTTGGCAATGTTTACAGGGCACTGTTGTTTGCAAGTTGTTGGAGTGGGGGTGGTTGCCTGGCCTGGGTGCAGGAGCTTGTTTAAGCCTGCCCAGAATTTTTGTGGATTATTAAGGTGTTTGTGTTGGAGGTGGAGGAAGAAGTTTTTTTTATCATTTAAGATCATTCTTTTAGTTTCATTTCTAAGTTGCCGGAAGGTTTGGTGGGAGTGTGGGTCTTTAGAGGTACGCCATGTGACCCACACCTTGTTTCTAGATAGGATTTTGGATTTTGTTTCCTTAGAGAGCCATGGTGCGGTTTTGGTTTTAGTTCTAATGGACCGTATTGGAGCATGGGAATCTAGAATCTTGAGGAAGGTGGTGTTGAAGTAGATAACTGCCTCTTCAAGAGGAAGAGACTTGAGTATTGTCCAGTTGTGGGCTTTAAGTTCAGTTTGAAAAATGGAGGCGTTGAATTTATTATTATTCCTGATTTTTTTTTTATGGTTGTAAGAAGGGGGGTGATTTTCTTGAATTTGATAACATAGGTGAGTAAGTGATCACTCATGTCCTCTGGGTGAGTACCTGCTGAGTACTGGTCAGGATCTTTATTAGTAAGGATCCAGTCCAGGATGCTGTCTTTGTTTTGGGGTTTACTTAGTCTGGTAGGAGTGGATATGAGCTGAGAAAAGCCATGTAGATTTATGCTGCTAGATGGGGAGCTAGATGAGAAGGAATTCCAATCGATGTTGAAGTCACCTAACACTATGGATTCCTGGGGGTGAGTTTGAGTTAACCAGTGGAGAAAGTCCTCTAAGGTTTTGTTATTATTGTTGCCTGGGGGGATGTAAATACATGCTATATTTATGCTTTTATGTTTGTTTGGTTGAAGTTTTACAAGTAGAATTTCGGCATTGTTTGTTAGGAGGGGTTGTGGAGAGGCAAGGGAGATTTGTAATGTATTTTTGTAGAGTATGGCTACACCGCCACCTTTACGAGTTATTCGGTCTGCTCTTAGTATATCATACCCTGGTGGGATTATCTGTGTCTTTCGTACTTGGTTTAAGCCAGGTTTCTGTGAGACATAGTTGGTCTGGGGAACAAGTAGCTAAAAGGGCATGTAGGTTGTGAATCTTATTGTTTACACTTCTGATGTTTAGATGACAGGTCAGAAGAGAGTTAAATGGTCTTGAGTTTAGATTGAGAAGTGGAGGGGAGGATAGGGTGGAATTACAATTGAGTGGAGGGGAAGGGCCAGGGTTGGGGTGGATATCACCATCTGTGGCTAGTCTGTGATTCAGAGTGGTAATGAATTTGAGGGCTTTGAGTAGAAGTTTGTAGTAATGTTTATCATTTGGCCTAATATTGGTAGGTTTGATAATTACATAGCGTTCGAGTTCTAACAAGGTGGGTGAGTAGGGAGTTGAGTCATGGCCTCTGTTGTTAATTATGGGTGAGGGGTTGGTTTGGTAGCCTGGGTGGTGGAAGCTTATGTAAGACCAGGTTTCATATAGGGTAGCTAGGTAAGGGACAAGTAGGAGGGGAAAAGAGTTAGTATGATAAGCTTCCTGGGTGGTGTCATATTCCGTTTGATCTTAGAGGGCGGTAGTGAGGTACAGGAAGTTAGTGGACAGTAGGGGAGTGGTTTGAGGTTATAAAAGTATGAGTACTGGGGGTGGGTGGGAATAGGGGCAGGGCGGGGAGCGGAGCGAGCACAGCCGAGCGAAGCATGAGGAGGGGTTTACACTAAGCCACTAGAGCCCAGGTTTCAAGATGTAACTCCTGAATAATTAACTTGCAGGTGAGTAATCTCATCTAAACAAACACCAGGTTCAATGCCTATGCTTTGGGAGCTTGCTTTTACAATTTTATAGCAGTTTGCCTTAGTTTTAGAGTGTGTTTTTTTTTGGTATGTGTTTTGGCTGTGTGTGTGTGTGTGTGTGTGTGTGTGTGTGTGTGTGTGTGTGTGTAGTCCTTTCTGTACTATTAGGCTACTTAGGCTACTTAAATGCAAGTTTGTATATTTAGATCATTTATACAGCCACTCCTAGTGGCCAGTTCAGATACTGCTGACACACATGGAGGACTGTAGCTAAAATAAATCTGGCCAGTAAGCCTGCATCTAGAAGTGAAGACGGAGACCATGGAAAAACCTATTTATTGCGAGTTTCTCACACACCTGTAATTTCATGCAGTTGTCTGCAAGTTCTCATTCTTTTTGGTTAAGCTTTATGCTTGGCCTTTCTAATATTTCCTCACTTTTTTACATTTACAAAATATATTGGTTAGCAAAGCTGTTATGCTATGCCCTACCTAGACTGCTGGTTATTTGTTTTAACATAAATTGTCACTTAAGATGTTGGTACACTTGCATTAATAGAAAAGCAAACAAACCATATTAATGTTTTTTTTCATTTATATACAATTTAAATTGCATATATATTTAGAACAACTCTTATTTAGTACAACACTGCATAAACTGCTTTCAAAATATCCCATTTCCAGTTTTTATCTCTCAAAAATTCAATACTCCAAATACTGTTAGTTTAGATTTTGATTTCTATAGTTGCAGCCATGTAGTCCTCCAGTATTTCTGACGCAGCATTCTGTAGAGAATTCTTTAAAATCTGCCATCACATTGTACTAACAAAGAAAAAAATCCCCACTTTAACCTCTTGCTTCTCCATCACACCTCCAACATTTGATATCTAGCTGAGGAAAAACTCTTAAGTCATCTTGGGGTATTAAAATGCCTATGCAAACACTTTTAAGCAAAGATCCTAAAACCTATGGGTGGTGGTGCATACTTTGGAGGCATTTATGCATGTCTTCCCATTGTTCCCCTGCAGATTGCTTTTCCAGTCTCTTCCCAGTCTTTTCTTCTAATCTCCTGTTATTGATACTTTAAGTTATCATGCAGTATGCCCTGCTAAGTATCCCTTTTTCACAGCAGCTTCTGTTCTTTTGACTGCTGGTTTTTAGTGGTCCATGACTGAATCAGTTAAGCTATTGCCAGGCATAATGTCCCATTACTGCTTGAAGGCTAATGGAATTACGGTCAGTGCAGTGAAATTGTGGCTGACCTCTTTTCAAATTTTGACCATTGTATACTGCAAGGAAGCTGCGGTGGTGCAGTGGTAGCGTTGTTGCCTCACAGCAAGAGGTTCTCCTGTTCGATTCTCGGCTGGAGTGCCTTCTGTGTGGAGTCTGCATGTTTTCCCCGCGGTCGAGTGGTGTTCGAAAGACATGCGTAGAATGGGCGTGCCTTCGTTGAAGGTTGGCTGTCGAGCTGGCACCTCGGCACCCGTAAACAAAATTCTACTGCCAATATTTAGCGGACTGGAGTTCCACTGTGGCGACCCCTAACTGGAAAAGCCGAAAGAAAAACGCCACTACCCAATGTACACTGCAGTTTAGATGCTTTAGCAAGCTTACTGATGTAACTGGTTGGTTCCCCAGTCCTCACAGTATACAGTCTTAACTCTTTTGTAATTGCTGATTGTTTGTTTTATATGTTCCTCCTTTTGTTATTGTTCAAAATGTCTGATGGGTGCCCCTGCTAGCTCCACTTGCCCTAGCTGCTAATTGAACTCTGGTCACCTGGGCCACAGTACTTTTTATCCCTGTATGCTTTTGGCACTGGCTTATCCTACTTGGTGTTTAGTCCTTGCTCGTCTTTGTATGTAGTGTTTTTCTGTGCATAATTTTTTTCTCTCAGCAGGATGGTACTTTTTCACCTGACATGCTCTTTCCTTTACTTCCCTTCACTTTATGGTCTGGCTGCCTTGACTTCCTTGATGGAAAGGATCAAAGCTCTTTTTGAGCTCATTTCGTGTCTACTCAAGGTGTTTCAGAAATCCTTGATTAAGGAATTGTTCCTGGGCCAAGTTAGAAGCACTTTCTCGTTTTGGCTTGGGATGAATCTGTGTTACCTTAAACCAAGTGTTGGATACGTTGACGTTTTCTATTTGTCCACTTTTTGTTGTTTTTTTTTTTTTGTCAGCTTCCCTTTGCACCATCTTTCTAGCGTCTATGATGGGCAAGATAAACCTTTGGCATCCTTCAAGATATTTAAAGTCTCCTTACAGGTATGATTCACTACCTTTTACTGTTTGTTGGCAAAGCCTGTCTTGCCTATATTTAAGACACTTAAACATTGATCAAATAACTTTTGCCAGTCAGATTACTTGGACAGCAAATTTTAAAAACGTCCCTAGTTAAACCATTTTAAAATTGTGTAATATTTAAAAATGTATAAAAACACTGCATACTCTGTTTATTGTGTTTTAAGTTTAAAAACAGGTTTAATGCTGTTGCATTCAGACATGGAGGCATATCGACACACACAAGCGTAATCCACTTACATTCTGTACAATCTGTCTGTAACAACACCCCTTCTAGAGCAAGGCGATAGTATTTGAATGTAAAAATGTGTGCTCATTATTCCTTTACATAACATGCTATTACTAATGCAGTTGTGACAGTTTCTGCAAATATTGGACATGTGTTCAAATATACATTCTTTTAGCATTCTGTTGCTTTTTTTTCTACATAGAATTGTAAGCATTTTTACACGTAGCTAAATGTACTATTTTCAGATAAGCATGTCGCAAAGCACTTTGTCATTAAAACAGGTGATGCATTTGAACATCCATTTAGAAACCTATTCATCTTTAAGCTAACACAAGGAACATTATGAAACTTTTCCACCATTTTGAGGAAAAAGCATATTTGTGTGATCTTATTGCTTCTAGATCTGAAGTGGCTACCCACTACTTGAAATGTGCTTATGATTGGGCTGATGCCACTTCTGGGGCTGCTGCTACTGTAACTGTTATGAGAAGAGTTTGCTTAGTTGATTCCCAAAACCTCCCTGAGGGTGTTTAAAGTTGATTCTTCCTTCTCCATGTTTGTCCCAGGGGTTTAATGCTACCTCTGTTTTTTTACAAAAAGCATACTAAGTAGGCACAGCAAGCTGCTGGTATGCAAATTAAAAAAAAAAAAGAGTGGCAGGGAGCCTCCCTAAAAGAAATGAGAAATCCCCAGAACGGAGGACAGTTTTAATAAGTCAGAATAGCTGGCTATCTACAAGACTCATTGTTCTTTTCCCACCCTGGTGCACACTGTCTGAACATTCATTCTCTCTCTATGGCGACACTTATTTTCAGACGCATCTGTTCTGCAAGTAGTTCAGCAAGGTTGCTGTGGTTGTGGGAGTCGTCCCCCCCCCCCCCTTCTGAGGGGTTTCTTAATATCCTCCAGATCAAACTTCACGTTTTCCTCCTGCCATTCAACATCTTTTGACTTGAAGGTGTAGTAGTCATCCTTCTTCAGAAAGTTGAAGGCTCACTGTACCACGACCTTTGCTTCATCAGCTTTTTGGAAGGGGTTGGACTCTAGAAATATTCTAAAATCAGCAAGATAGTCCTCTCTACATACTTTTTACAAGGCATTACAGGTTAGATTCTATCGCCAGGTCTAGGTCATTCTCCAGAGGGTTCTGGACCCTCATCCTTCCTTCCTCCTTCGTCAGTAGTCCACCCATATAGCCAAGGCAACTGCAGCAGTGGTTGAAAAACAAACAGTACAGTTGTGTAAATTTTGTGTAAGTAAACTTGCCCAACAGTAGATGTTTAAATGATCACTGCTGTAATAGCCACTCCCTTCCCACCCCCCCCCTTTTTTTTTGCCAAGGTTTGGTTATGGGATATACTTTTATTTTTTTAGCATTGACCTTTTCAGGACTCCAAATCCCATCTGTCAGTTGGTATGAAAGCTTTGAAGAGCTTGGTACCCAAAACCACTCTTACTTTTTTGTTTTTCTTCATCATCTCTCCAGTCAAAGGTTTGGCCATGTGAAAGGTGCCCTTGAAGCTTTGGAATCTGTCAGTTCGTTCACTGAGTCATCTTTGGGGAACTCCTCAAAAAGATTTCTTTGCCTTGAGTCATAACAGACAGCTAAAAAAATTCTGCTCCAGGATTCCTAGCGAGCAGGAAGATGTGCCTTTTCAGTCTCGTGGACAGGAATGCTCTTGTATGCTTTTCTGCCCTTTCCTCTGATAATAGGAGTTCTTCAAAGATTTAGATGGATTTCCTAAGATAATTGTGATGACCAACTTTCAGTGTAGAGAACAGTGGATGTTAAGTTGTCCTATCTTGCCTTCGTTCTTACTGGATGGGTTTGGAGCCGATCCTCTCTTCTGACTCTGCCACTTTCTCTAGCTCGAGAGCTCTTTACTTGCTCAAGGCCACACCTTATCCCAGAATGCCCAGCGTCAGCTACCCAGATCTCGTTTGAGATAGCTCACACTAGACATAATCATAGAAGATCTTCTTTCGGCTTTTCCCAGTTAGGGGTCGCCACAGCGGATCACCTGTCCGCTCATGATTGGCAGTGGAGTTTTATGGTGGCCTTTTTTTTTTTTTTTTTTTAATTGGGGGAAAACTTGATGCAGTTAGAATCGGTAACTATTAATGGAGGCAGTAAGAAGCTGCAAAAAAATCAGGATTCCCGTACACCTAGACCCCCCCCCCAGAAAAAAAGGGCACGAGTATAAATCCTATGCCACCTTTTGATGCTCTCATCTCTGATCAGTTGCATTCATCTGACATCATCTTGCATCTGAACTTGCAGCAGCCAAGCAATAATCCATTCCCACAGTCAAGTCCTTAGTAGTTCTCTTAAAAACATAAAAGAACTTGCTGTCCAGAATTAGTAAGCAGAATGTCAGTGTTACTTGCTTACCTATGTGTGTGTTGGGGGGGCTTAAATATTTTAAGGATGTAGTATTTAAAATCTAAATGGCACTAAGGTAATATGCAGTGATGTGTTTTTACTAGGTACTACAAATAACATGCAGAAAACTTGGGGCAACAGCTCAGGCTGATGCCATTCATAAAGCTGTTCACTTAGTAACTTTGAAACCATTAAGTTCAATGTCAAACCTGTCACAAAGTATATTTTTTCAGCACTTTAAGCACATTTGAGTCTCCAAAGGAGACACCAGTAAGTTTACTTGCGGTAACTTTTTAAAGGCAGACCTTAATACTTTGCTACAGATAGAGTCCGTCTGTGTCATTTTGGTAACAAAATTCTAGACTCAAGACTTGAGAACCTTTTGAGAGTGTTTGTAAGTCCTTTTTAGTAGGGAGGGGGGTCATTTTACATTGTGTGTTGACTAAACAAATATCTTATCTGCAGGGTTTCCACTGCAATATTACGAGGTGAACTTTCCAATATTTTTCTGTTTTAATTAGCATGTATGAACACACAGCCGTACTTTACATCCAGTGTTTAGTTTTTCATTGTTTAGCCTTCTCTTGTACTTATACTTTATGCGCTACCACCACCATGCGAGTAAAACTGTCTTTTTGGGAACTTGCTACTTCACATGTTCCTTTTTATCTTGCGTAGCGAACCAGCTGTCTAGCAGACCACACTTCCATGCTGGTATCCCATTTATGATGGGTCACTTAATTTCATTGGAGGTTAGTTTTCAGCCCAAGTTATTGGACATTTCTTATGGGGTACATGGTGGTGAATGCTTTTTTTGTTTAATTCAGTCCCTTTAAGAGCACAAAATAGTTTCTGGGATGGACCACTGTTACTGCGTTGAGGGAGGATGCCTGTGACTCCTTTTGAAAGTTCAAATGAATTTAAATGCCTCAACTAGTAGTACCAGCATACATCATTCCTTCTCTTCTGGAGGAGTCTGGTTTCTGTATTCTTCACATGTTGTATACGACTTGACGTTTACTATTCTAGTGTCTCTCTAAAGTTTTGCTTCTGTTCCAAATTCCTATATACATTTTGTTTGCATGTGGTACTCTGTTCTTTGTATGCATATGCTTTATTGGTTCCGAAGTATCACTTCATTTGAAAATAGACTAACCCATCCAGCAGCGTCTCTAGGTTGAAATTCATGTTAAGGAACTTCATGCTTTTGCCTCCTTACCTGTCTCTCCATTGTTCAATGAGTTTCAGTAAAACGATGTTGGTAGTATCTTCCTCATTTTATATTCACTCAGCCTAATCTATACCAGGGTCTTTGTCACAGATGATTATTTGATCTCCTGTTCTTCACAATATTAATGCAGACAGATTTATCTTGTGTACCTTGAGTCCACTTTTGCCTTCAGTCAGGATGCTTGCTACCCTTCAGTATTTCATTTCTGTCTGCCAACAAGAGCACAAGGTACATCTTTAGCGTAAGCAGACACTATGGGCGCTTTTTTACACTGCCATTTCAGGCATAAGGGTCTTTTGTATAGAATTGCTTTCATAATCCATTCCTCACTGTCCTTGTGCAAGCAGAAAGGTACATGTTCTCTAAGTAAGTTTGCAGCCTGACTTCTCCCTTATAGCTAATTTGACATGGCTTCCCTACAGCCATTGATCTGATGTCAATTGTCATTCTGTCTTCTACAATTGGTCTCTGATGTGATTTGTCACATCAGACTCTGCCATTGTTAACGCTGTGGCAACCAAATCTTTCTAGCTTCTCCCTTACCCACAATGCACCTCCCCCAATTAGCTCAGATCTCGTTTGCTGCTACTAGCTTCTAGCTAATAGACATGGTGTACCATCTCTGTCGAGCTATACGACTTGAATAAGTAAAATTTATGTATTTTTTTCTGTTTTTTTTTTTTCCCTATAAATGTTCAAGTAGTATTCTTTTTATTTGATCTCTTCCTTTACATTGCTGTTTCTGTAATTTTTCTGCAATTACCTTTCTATACTTCGTACTTCTCAGATATTATTGCTAGTACCCCCTCTCTCTCATGACCTTGTCCTAGCCCTTTGCTTACCATTGTTAGTATTTATTTATGGAAATGGTTCTTAAATACAATTTTGTTTTTCTTGAGGGGCAATACTTCAAACAAAGCAAAGGGGTTGATATGGGTTCTTCATGCACCCTCTCTTTGCTAATATTGTTCTTATTCAATGGGAAAACAATATGTTTAACCATTTTGTTAGTCCACCTTGGAAGGTATAAACCAGATTTTTGGATGACACTTTTATTGCTTGGGAAGGGGTGTTTGATATATATTCCTTTATTGAGCATATAATTTCTACCATCTCCTTCCTTAAGTTCACTTTTTCTATTAATAATGAAATTATGAATTATTAGGTGTTAGAATCATTAAGAATCATGGCCAGGAGAGTATCATTAGTACTATCTACAGAAAGCCTACATATAATAATAGTTTACTGCATTATTCTAGTAAACATCCAGAATTTCAAAAGCGGGGAATTATTAAAGGGCAGTGTATAAGATTAGCCAGGATGATATCGGAGGATTCCTGGTATAGCAGAGCGAATAAGAACTTGGCTGAGATGTTTGCAACTAGAGGATACACCCCTTGAATTTAATTGGTGAGGAAAATAAGGGGGAAAGTTGATCAAAAAGGAGAAAAGGGGAAATCCCCATACTTAGGATTGAATCCCATGGCAATAGTGGTAATGTTGTCTTTGGGAACAGTATGTCCCTCAATAAGGATTTCTTTAACACCTTTGTGATGAAGTATTGTTTTTTAGACTGGAAATAAGTATTGGTCCATTTTTTCAGTGTTTGGTATGGTTGACAAAATGGGAGAGAAACCCTCATTTGTCTACCGTAAATGACAAACCATTAAAAACTATTTGGAGCAAAGTGAACTTGGTTTCACTAATGTGACACAAAAAACAGGTACCACCAAATGTGGTTTCTGCTCCCAGTGCAAGTTCCTTTTTGAAGGGAACAGATACCACGTCAATGGTAAAATTGTCAGGGCTAGAATGTTTTGTAACTAACACCTATGGGGTTGTTTACCTTGCCCTGTGACAGAGATGTAAGGGGTTTTGTGTAGGGGAAACCAAAAGAAAGCTTAAGGAAAGAATGTACGAACATGTCCTGGATATTAGGAAGAATAAGACCAATAGTGCCTTTAGCTAAACATATTAATAACCCAGGACATTCTTTCCTTTTTTGTGGTTTGGATCAAGTCGTACAAAACCCAAGGGGTGGACCGTGGGAAGATTTATTGGAGTATTCTGAGTTGCTTTGGCAGCTTAGGTTGAACACAGGAGTTTTTTCAGGTTTAAATGATTATTTTTCCATTATGAATGTGTTAAAATTGAAATCTTACATAGTGTAACGAAAAACCAATGCTATGAATTATTTTTTTAATATATTGTTTGTCTTGAATAGAGGTTTACATTTAAATATTTATTTTTAAAGTGTGAATTTGATTGGATAAATGGAGAGGTGTGTTTTTTAAGCATGTGATGTACCCTACTTGTTATTTAAATGTTTGCTTCAGGATAAATGGAGAGGTGTGTTTTTAAGCATGTGATGTACCCTACTTGTTATTTAAATGTTTGCTTCAGGAATTTTAACTCTGGAGAAGTATTGAAGTTAAAGATGAAAGCTCTTCGTTTTATTGAAGCTGGTTTCCGGTGTCTTTTTGTTGCTTCTCTGGTTTGGTGGTGATTGTATTTTATTGTCCTATTGGTTCATTGTTAGTATTTCCCTTACCCTCTCGATTGCTAGTTTAAAAAATCTTTGTTTGTTTTACTTATCAGCAATATTAAGAAAATGAACTGTCATTATGGTGGTGGTAGCTCTTTTTCATCTAAACAAACTGACTCCCAGTGTTCATTATGGCTGATAAACCCACATGCTTTAAAAAATGTTCAAAGTGTGGGCATAAACTCCCAGTTTCGGATGCCCACACTGTTTGTTTGGGCCTTCTTCATTCCTCGAGCGTAAAAGCAAATTTAATATTAGAAGGGAGACTACAGGAGTCAACTGCCACTTCAGATTCTGTAAAACCTAAGCAGATTGACTCAGCATTATTGGATCGGATCCTTACAAAGTCTGATCAGAGGAGAGTAAAACCATCGGATCCTACTGTCGGATTCCAACCCAGTTAGAAAACATGGCAGTCCCTATACTTCCACGCACTAGATACTCCTCCTTTGGATCCAGTCCCTGACTGGCTTCCATCGCCCTTATTAGAAAGACCAGTTTCAATCTATATATTCCACTCATCCTTCCAGAAGCCTCACCGAAGAAGATGTGGAGAGGGTAGTGAGGAAGATCCTGTCAGTGCAGAGGCAGATTGGTTTTCCATCAGAGCCTACACCTCTGCGTCAGGTTATCCATCCTTCTACAACACCTTCCTTACAAATTCCTCCTTTGACACTTTTTGTTGCTTCGGAATCCCAGGATCCTAGTCATCTGGATTAATCAGTGTCAGAGCTGAGGATTTCCATATCCTCTGATCTGACATTGTTGATACCTCTGGTCCACTCTGATCTGAAGAGCTCAATGAGACCAAGGGGGATCCAGGGTGCAGTATTTTGTTATGAAGTTTTCAGAGCAGTCTCTGCTCCTCTGAGCCTCTGCACTGAACAGCTTCCACCTTGGGTGTTTTTTCCATTACAGTGGAGAAGGGAGACTATTCCGAAGCTCGTCTTCTTGGATCCAAACCCCTCTTCTTGACGCTGGCTTAGAGGCTGCGAAGAGAGCTTTTTTTTGCCTGGGTAGATCTGACACAGCTTTTCCCCTCTGATCCTAGACATTCTACCGTAATATATAGTAGCGTCAATAGCCTCGCCACCTTTCTCCACAGTGGCATCCAGTACCAAAGACCCAGGTTCCTCCTCGGGGAATTTTTCATTTCCTCTTCTGATACCCCCCCAGAGCATTCCAGTGAGGAGGTGCCCAGGAAGAGGATGTGTAAGAGGAAGCACTTTGACTCCCAACAGGAGTCAGTCACTGAAGACATGGATTTTGGTGAAGGGTCTCCATGGTCACCCCCTGAAAATGTCTCATTTTGGAGGTGCCCTAGAAATCTTAAGCAGAGAGGTGTCTGGACTCCCTCCAACCCAACGTCTGAGGAATCTGTTCAACTGGAAGCCTTCAGTACTGGACTGTCTACCTCCTAGGTGATTCCGCTCACTGATGAGCTTCTTGATATGGTCTCTTGTTGGGCATGGAAGGAACCTGACAGCATAGAACCAATACCTGTGAGACCAGACAGGATGATGGCACCACCTGCGAACAGTTCTGTGAGAAAAGGGTTCCAGTTGACGCCATGGTCATAGCAGTGGCCCCAAATATCTTGCCAATGAGTTTCACTGTCCTTTCTCCCCAACAGGGAGTTGCAGGCGATGGGCAGATTGGTGAAGCATGTCTTCATAGACCTTTGCTTTAAGATCACTGAACTGTTTGGCATACTTTATTAGACTTCAGAGAGATTTGACTAAGGAGTTGTCAAATACGGTCTCGGAAACCATTTCTTAAGTGGTTCAGGATTCTGTAACTTCACAGTTGGCCACCCTACAATCCATATCCAATTCTTCTATGAGGTTGGTTTCCAACATAGTGGAAGGAACCTAAAGGGCAGCAGGTTCTGGTATTTCCATGAGGAGACCTGCCTGGATGCGCTTGTGTGATTTTGCAGAGCCATTTAAGTAGTCTTTATTTATTTATTTTTTTTGTCAATGCCCCTTTTGACAGAACTACACTGTTTGGCCCTAAAGTGAAAGAAAATCCTGTCTGAGGAACCGAAAAAAGTATGCCCATGACAAAGATCCTATTATGCCTGCACCAGAGAGCCTGGCTAGACTTAACAGAAGATACTTGGGTGTAGAGGATTATTTCCAGAGGCTACACAATACCGTTTTCCCTTCCACCTCCATTTCAAAGAAGAATCCCCAATGTTCCACCTAGTCAGAGGGCTCAAGTAGCAATTCAAAAACAAAAACTGATGGAGAGACATCCAAGATGTCCCACCAGTCCAAATAGGATTTGGAACCTTCTCAAGGTTACTTTTAGTGGCAAAGAAAACACCCTATTGGCCTCGACAAATTTGTTTTCCCTTCCTTTGGCCTCACCTGATTAAACTGCCGTGGAACCTAGATTCTACTCAGAACCTCCTGTCTCACCCGACAGACATGATGTATCCAGACTTGCTAAACCTCAAGCTGACTGCTTGACTTCTCCAGTTCTCTTCACCTGTTCGCCATATATGTTTATCTTCCCATAAACCGTCAACAAGAAATATATTCCAGCAAATGGAAAATGTTTGTTTGGTTACAGCAACGTAACCTTGACCCCTTTTTAGTCCCTATTAATTACATTTTTAGACTTTCTAGTGCACTTATTCCTAAACTGTGCTAGTTCTTCAACTGTTTAAGTACAGCTGTTAGTGGTTTCTAATTACCACACTGGATTCAATGGCTCCTTTCTAGCTTTTCACAAGTTGAGCAAGGCCTTCTCAAAAGGTACTCTTCTCCTAAGGCCTCCTTTAAAGGCCCTGCCCTTCTATGGGATTTGAATCTGATGCTGCAGTCTTTCACTCAATCCCCATTTGAACCAGCAACTACATGTGACCTTAAGTATCTAGCATGGAAGACTATTTTCTTGGTTGCCATAACTTCGTCAAGAAGAATTTCCGAGATCCAAGCATTATCTTCTAAACCTCCATACTTAATTTTCCACAAAGATAAGAGTACTTTGTGTACTAATCGATCCTTTCTGCTGAAGGTGGTGTCAGAATCCAATATTAATCAGGTCATTAATTTGCCAGTATTCTTTGCTAAGTTTACCAGCAAAGCAAAACATATCTTGCATTTACTGAATGTTCATAGACCGTTACGCTTCTACTTGCAAAAGGACCAAGAATATTCGGAAGCTGACCAATTGTTTCATTCTCTGAACTAGCTTTGGGAAAACCAGTTACTAAAGCTGCATTATCAAAGTGGTTGACACATTGCATTTCCTTTGTTTGTACTAAACTTGGTGTTTCTCTTCCACAGTCCTTAAAAGCACACTGAACTAGTTCAATGGCTACTTCCACAGTCTACAAGTTGGATCTAGTCTCCAGAGGTAGGGCATCCTTTGGTTCTATGGTGCTGAGGAGTATCCTTCCTTGAGTCCACCCTGAAAAGAGGTAGCTAGGGACTCCGTCCCAGTGGTTGAGGATGGAATGAAAATTGACAACCTCAGAAATTATGTACTCACCATAACATTGTATCTGTGTTTCCCATTTTCATTCTTCCTCAACTCCCCTTCCACCTATCCCTATCTTAAGACTTCTGGAGGAACGAGTGTTTACAGGGTATCCTGTATACTTATTTTTTTATATGACTTCCAGATGGGGCTTCTCCATAAACTTCCTTAGTCTTTTACTTTCTACTAATGGGGCAGTGCATTGTGTGTAAGGGAGAAGCTCGAGAGCTTTGATTGCCACAAGCTTTATGAATGGTAGAGTCTGATTCGATGGATCTGATCTGAACCCAATGGTTGAAGAAGAATGAAAATGGACAACACAGATATAACCTTATGGTGAGTACATAACTTTTTTTCCCCAAATCCGCAAAGTCCTTGGGCATTTTTTTTCTTCTCAGACAAATGGAGCGATCATCTGTGTTTAGGACTTGTGCTTCCTTTTAGATTACACATCAGTCATATTGTGTGATTCTACTAGTTAACACATTCTTTACTGCACATCTCTTAGTTTGTCCTTTTGGGATAAGACTAACATCTCACATTTCACGCAGCTGTTCATAGATATGATTGCAATGTATCTGAAATCTCCAGGTTCCTGTTTGTGTGTTTGAGACCCGATTGTATGACTTCTACT
Organism: Protopterus annectens; assembly: GCF_019279795.1. Lineage (NCBI taxonomy): Eukaryota > Metazoa > Chordata > Ceratodontiformes > Protopteridae > Protopterus > Protopterus annectens. Next base: position 753,431,426 of record NC_056747.1, read on the forward strand.
GTGAGACGTTAAGTAGCATTATGTGAAAGTATTTACAAAGTCTGATATTACTGTAGCTCTGAGAATTCTTTCTTCAAGGAGATGCCTGAATTAGTATAAGCAATAGGGGTATTGTGGAGCAAGGGGGCTTGCCTGTCAGCAAAAAGGTGTGTTTAATGTGCAGCTGTGAGTTTGTTTGCTCTTTCATATGTAGAATTGCACTTAATTTTTGGAGTTTCATGACTTATGGTGAAGCACAAACTTCAAATAGGGCATCAAAACTTCCATAGTCTGAACCCTTGCCATTCACTTCCACATGTCGTTTTTTTTTTTTTTTTTTGCTTGGACTTTCTAATGGTAGTCGAATGTCATGTTTGGAAAATTCAGCAAGTATTAGTTGAAGTCTCCATAAAGTTGATTTCACCTTTGAGTTCCTTATGTTTCCATGTCAAAGTATTTTTGATTCATTACTTCATCTGTTGATTCTATTGTCTCAGACATTAACTTTATTATTTTATTTTTATTTATTTATTTTTTTGCTAACCATGGCATAATGTCCTTAAGCCCTGCTTGACAGCAAGTATGTACACATATTCACTTTGACATACCCACTTTTGCATATTAGTATGATAGCCACCACTAAGCAGACCTTGGTTGTATTTTTACTTGCATGTCCTCCATGCATACTCGTGAGTTTCCTCCGGGTATTCCAGTTTCCTCCCACCTTCCGAATACATGCATCTGGAGTGTTTCTCCTGGGCCTCCGCTGAAAGTGGGCTGTGTCCCAGTAGGTAAACAAATGTTAAATAACACTCATTGTATCTCCCTATTTCAGTTTCATGTTCAGTCTTAGTGTGGGCTCTCCGAGATTTGAAGAGAGATCTTTTGTCTCAAAGCAGTATAGATGAAAAAAAGGGGTGGGCCAAGTAGCCCTGGAGAGATTTTTAGGCCTTTTATTCCTGGAGATGATCAAGGTGTATTGTTATGTTTTATAGATGCAACTTTTCTGTATCTGTTGCAAGTCTTGATCAGGCCCAGGAAATATATTTTCTGAATAGCCTTATTAAATTTGCTCAATGACAATTTCATACCTCTCATCTATACAAATTTTTGCAGAATGTCTAGATTTTAGTCTCATATTTTGGTCCATTTTTCACAAAACTGTGGATTTCTCGCAAATAATTGTCAAATCATTGAAGTCAGAAAATGACAGGCATTTGAGTTTCAGACATCATGCCCTTCAGAAGTTTTGTAAGAGCAGGGTTTTAAAAATTGTCCCTATTTTTTTGGGCCTTTCTCCCCAGTTATTTATGGCTTTGTCCAGATTTCTTTCTCTAAGAGGTTGAGAGGTAGGCTGTTGGTATTGCTGGAAAACTTATGCTAAATATCAACTTGATTGGTCTTATCTCTGCAAGTTATATGCTTAAAACATTTATTGGAAGCAGTTGTCGGCAAATGTGTCTATCTTGATGCATGCCCTACTAGGGGAGACAGTATTATTGATATGGTGTTTACAAATCATGAGGCCATGGTTTCTCTATTACAACCTTTATTTGTACTCCACCCATGTCAGATCACAAAATTAAAACAATCCTTTCATGTAAACAAAATAAGAAACGCACACTATTATTTAACATTTTTATAGTGGTAAGGGTATAGAATGTACTGCCACTGGAATTGGTAATAGTTCATAGTTGTGTACTAGGCCTTTTTAAGCATAGCTGTGCATCCCAAATCTGACAAGTTCTGGTACCCATGGTAGTGAAAGCATGGGGTTGGGAGATGGACCATTTACAATCTGCTCGTGTCAAGTAGCAACATAGATGCCAAACCAGGGGTGACTTTCCAGTTCCTTACCCAGTTATCCAAGCTACACTTGATTTGAGTTAAGAAGGGACTCTGTTTCACATGGATGAGGTGCTTGTTTTGGAATAGGGGTAGTCTATGGGATACATGCGTCTCCAGCAGGTCCTATTTATATTGCAGACAAGGTTTAAGACTTGAGAATTGGTAATTCTGGTGCTGTTTTGCGCTTGTGCAGGAGGTCCATCAGGCTGGGGTCTGACGATGCTTTGTATGCCAGGCATAGATCTCCTGTCATCAGCCTGTAAGAGACTGTGCAGGAATAGGGCTTTGAGACGATCTGCACAGAGCATGTTATTTACCACTGTGGATTTTCCAGTTGTTGGATGTGCCTGGTTGAGTACAATGCTTCCCTTTGGTATGTACATAATGACAGAGATTTGAGAGCTGAATGCAGTGGATGAGTGGTCTATTTGGAACTAGATGCCATACCTTTGTTTATAAGTTGAGTACTATAGACTGAATTCCTTAGTACTGCAGACAGGTGATGCTTAAAGGTTAGATTAATGTCTGCACGTCTACAAGTCCCGAAGTACGGAGTCTGCTCTTATGGTGCATTGTCAGTATGGTGGCTGACTACCTAAAGAATACTATGTATGTGTTCATCATATTGATCACTCTTGCAATAACCTTAGCTATATGGGTTACATTCTGTCAAGAATAGAACAGCTGGACAGTTTCCAAAGCTTTAGGGCACCTTCCACACACACTGTCAAGCAGCTTGAGCGGATTTGAATAAGACAGGTTTAGGCGCGAAGTCCTTCAGAAATTTACTGCCACTGAAGTACACTTCTTTGAGGCTTAGAAGGATCAATGATTGGCTTGTACTTTCCTTTGCTGAATATATAATCCCCCCCCCCCAAAGGGAACTTTTTCTTAATTTTCCTGAAGAGGTAAATCATCAATACAATGTAATGTTATGTAGTCCAATCTCTCCTCCACTTTTACATATGGGTTTGGAACCGATCCTCTGCTCCGACTTGACTGATTTTCAAGCTTTAAGACTTCTGGTTGGCTCGTGGCTAAGCAGGTATCCCATGGTGCACCAGTGCAATCCCCAGATCTCGTTTGCACGTCGATGAGTTCGGATTTGCTTCTCTTGGCTCTAAGTTTTTGCAATTATCATTATTGTAGTGGTTTTTTGCATAGTGACTGAATTTATACATTTTATAGGGTTGTATTTTTATTGTCTTGTGTGACCGTATTAGTAGTATCCTGTGTACCAGTAGTTAGGTGCAATTGCACTTTGCCTAAATCGTTAGTTTTGGCCTTTTTTTCCTGGAAAGTATACAGTTAAGGTTTACCTAAATTGCCTGGTGGCCTTGTGTGACCAGTATTGGTAGTCTCCTGTGTATCCGTAGTTGGGCGCAGTTGTGATTTATTGTCTAGATAGATAGTTTGGTGATTTTTGCCGTTTTTAATCAATAAGGGCTCCTATTGATTATTTATTGATTATTTTCCTGTCAAGCGATTGTTGACTGGTGGCCTTTAGCAGGGACCCATTAAAGTCTTAATTCCTTACAGTTGCTGTTTTGCTCCTACCTTTTGAGCATGTCTTGTGGTATTCTTGGTCCGTTTGAATTAGAAGACCCGGTTCTTCACAGGGCTAGGCCCGTTTAACGTAGAGGACCTAGTCCTAGTGTTGCTACTCCACTGTATTTTATTTGAAAATTTTTCCTGTGTGACTGAATCTGCCTGTTTGTTTAGTGAAAAACCTAGTTTTCTTTTTTACACCAGGCTAGGCCCGTTTTAGTTAGAGGACCTAGTCCTCAGTCATTCTCATTCTCTTTTTCTTTCCCCTCTGGTTGCTTGTGTGTTGCAATGTCTAAGGATAGCAAGGAGCACAACCCTCTGGGTTTAAAAAAATGTATGAAGTGCTCCTAGAAAATGTCTTTGACGGATGGCCACAGTAGCTGTGTCTACTGTTAGGGAGCCATCCATTTGCAAGAATCATGTTGGTTCTGTCATGCTTTCTCTCTTAGAGTGTTGCAGAAGAGAAAGAACAAACTGATAGGGATCTTTTGAAGCCAACCTTCAAGGCAGCTTTGTCTGGTTCTTCAGCTTCTTCGTCTAAGTCTTCGAAGTCAAAACCTGACTCAAAATCAAGAGGTTCAAAAAGGCCTTCTCCGGCACCAGCTAGTGTTTCGGAGCCGCCTGCCAAATTAACAAAACCTGCCTCTTCAGTCTTCAGAGCTGAAGGAGAGCACCGTGGTTTCAGTCGGTCACAGGTGCTTCGGTGCCGACTGCTGCACCCTTGCAAATTGCTTCTTGGAGCCGGTCTGTAGAGTCCCTACCGGTCTCCTTGATGGTCAAATCTCCAATGTTTGCTAGGTCAAGATCCCCAATCTTATCTTCCAGATCTTCCAGGAGTCTTTCAGAAGAAGATGTGGAGAGGGTAGTACTGAAACTCCTCAAGTCGTCTGCCCTGCCTAAATTTTTGTTGGCTCCAACCCAATCAGCTCCAGAGCCACTCGAACCAGTCTTGTCCTTATCTGTGATTCCTCCTCCGAGCCATGTTGGTTTTTTGGAGCCAGAGTGCTTGTTACCAGTGGGGGAGCCCTCTGTTCTGGCTCCTCTTGCTGTTGCATTGAAGCTGAGTTTGGCTCCGACACGCTCCGTCCGTCGTGTCCAGAGACCGAAGCTCTTCTGTCGGTGCCGAGGGGGAGGGTTTGAATCTCTTCGGTTCTGAGCCTTCCTCTCGGTGCATCCGCCAGGATGAGCTCAGACCCTGCATCTATCTCGGAGCCGAGGGCTTTGGCTCCGGCACCGTCCTTGGTCGCTTCGGAGCAGGGACGGTCTTCGGAGCCTGAGAGATCTGCTTTTAAGGTGATGAGGAGAGTGCTGTCACAATCTACAGCCCCTGCCAGTGGTACAAGCACTCTTCCCCCCCAGGGCTCCCACTTCAGTCTCAGTACCTACTCTCTCCGGAGACAGCAGAGACCCACAGCCCCAGGAGCTACTGGCTGGTGGCCCCCACTCTTCCGGGGCCTCCCCAGAAGGTCCTTTCGAGGAGCCCCCTCGGAAGAGGGTATGCAAGAGGAAGCATATTGACTCCCAGGACGAGTCTCCGACATCGGACACTGATCTCGATGAGTCTGAGGGGTTCCCCAAGTCATCCTCTGAGGTCTCCTTTGTAGACATGCTAGAGATCCTTAAACAGAGATGTGACTGGCCCACTGTCAGCCCTTCTGATGAGGAGTCTGTGTACCTGAAGGCTTTCGGGTCTCAGCCCTCTGCCTCTTGGGTGTCTCCACCTTTCGACGAGCTAATGGATCTGGTTAGTCGGAAGGTGTGGGATACTCCCGATGCCGTGGAGCCAGTCCCTAGAAGACCAAAGTTCCTGTCTGCCCCTCCTGGGAATGAATTTTTGTCTAAGGGCATTCCCATAGATGCCATGGTGGTGGCAGCAGCCACGAAGGAGGAGTTGGCGGAAACTTCCTCCTCTGTTCATCCGCCAAACAAGGAGTCTTGACAGATGGACAGATTTGGGAAGTGTGTATTTAGTTCAGCGGCTTTTACACTTCGATCCCTGAACTATCTTGCCCATTTCACGAGGTTGCAGAGGGATCTCCTCAAGGAGTTGGGAGATTCCATACAGGGTGCTTGTCCTGAGGGAGTCCCGGATAGGATCTCTGCTCAGTTGTCCACCCTAAATTTGGTAGTTAACTCCTCCATGCGGCTTGTATCTCATGTGGCTGATGGAGCGAGCAGAGCAGCGGGTTCTGGAGTTACCCTTGGGTACCACTCCTGGATGCGCTTGTGTAATTTTGCGCAGCCGTTTAAGTCCACCTTCACCAATGCCCCCATTTGATGGTTCCTCCTTGTTTGGTTCCAAGGTGAAAGATGCATTCACTCGGTGTGAACAGGAAGGAAAGACTCTGCCGTGGGAGTCCATTTTACTGTCCCCTCTCGACCATACGCCAAAGGTCAAAGGGGAGGTAAGATGTGGTTCAAAAAGTCCCAGATGGCTTTTCAAGACGCACACAATGAATCCTCCTTCAGAGGCAGAGGAGGAGGAAATGGTAGATGTCACCCTAGAGGCAGGGGCGGTCCGCAATAACAGCAAGGCCATGGTTCCTTTCGAGGGTGGCCTTATCAGCGTTCCTGATGTGGGGCCCGACTGCATTTCTCTGGGGTCACTTGGGGGTCGCATCCCTTTGTATTCAGAAGCCTGGCTAAATATAACCCAAGACAAGTGGGTACAAAGAGTTGTTACCAGAGGCTATATCATACCCTTTTCCCTTCCACTGTTTGTTCCCAAGAAGATCCCAGATGTTCTACACAATGACAGGGATCAGGCAACTGTGGAGATCAACAAGTTGCTCTCAAAAAGAGTCATCCAGCCCATCCCAGCAGACCAGATGGGATCCGGATCCGGAACTTACTCAAGGTTCTTTTTAGTCCCAAAACGAACTGGAGACTGGGGGCCAATATTGGACCTCAGCAGATTAAACAAATCTGTGAAAAAGGACAAGTTTCAAATGGTAACACTGCAGTTGATAGTCTCGTTGTTGGGGAAAGACTATTGGATGTGCTCTCTAGATCTCCCAAGACGCCTACTACCATATAAAAATGGACAAGGCATCAAGGAGGTACATGCGCATCATGCTGGGAGCCAGCCATTATCAGTTTCATGCTCTGCCCTTTGGTCTCACCACAGCCCCCAGGGTGTTCACCAAATGCATGGCAGTAGTGACAGCTCACCTGAGACGTAAGGGATTCCAGGTGTTTCCGTATTTGGACGACTGGCTTTTGACCACCCCCACCAGGCATCTACTTCTCTAAAACATGGACTCCACCATCCAGCTTTGTACTCAACTAGGGATCTCCATAAATTGGGAAAAATCTGCATTACTGCCTTTTCAATCTGTGTTTTTTTTTTTTTTTTTTTTTTTAATAGGTGCAGAGGTAGACACAGTGGATATGACAGTTTGTCTTCCCACCGAAAGAGCACAAAACCTTATCTCACAAGTTCAGCGACTTCTCCCACTTTGGAAGGTCAAAGCAAAGTGGATTCTTCAACTTCTTGGAACGATGGCCTAAGCCATTCTGTTAATACCTTTTAGCCAGGTTGTACACTAGTACTTCAATGGCTCCTGTTCTCCCAGTGGTTGTTCAATATCTACCACTGAATCACCCTATTCTGCTGACGGAATCATGCAAAAAGGACCTTCGTTGGTGGATAGCCCCCAACAACTTGTTCATGGGAGCTCCCTTTGTGCCTCCCCAACCCGTTGCCACTGTGACCACGGATGCCTCCCAGGTTGGGTGGGGGGGCATTGTCTGGGCAGGACTGTCCACGGCACATGGCAAGAACACGAGGCTCATCTGCATATCAACGTTTTGGAGATGAGAGCGATGCTTCTGGCATTGCAAGCACTTCAGGACCTTCTTCCTCCAGGGACGTTTGTGATGCAGTCCGACAACATGTCGGTTGTGTGGTATATCAACAAACAGGGCGGTACCAGATCTTACCCACTCTGTCGAGGCCATGTGAGTTTGGGAGTGGACGATTTTCTTCCCAGCGCTTTCTGGTGGCAACGCACATTCCGGGACAACCAACATGATAGCAGACAAGCTGAGCCGGGCAATCTTGCTGCCCCACAAGTGGTCTCTGAAATGGGAAATAGTGGAACAGCATTTTCCGAAAATGGGGACAACCTTGCTGTGACCTTTTTGCCAGTCCAGTTAATGCCAAGTGCAGCAGTTATTTTTTCCCTAATTTCCCCCTCCAGGGGAAGCACCCAGAGATGCTCTGGTACACGATTGGCCCACGGGACTTCTCTATGCCTTTCCTCCATTCCCTCTTATCCCCAAAGTGATGCAGAAAGCTATCCGACTGGGAAGCAAGTTTATCCTCATTGCTCCTTACTGGCCTCGTCAGGTCTGGTTCCCCTTCCTCGAGCCTTTTCTCCTGGACGATCCTTAGATCCTGGACCCAAATTCAGATCTGTTGACCCACATGTCTGGTTCGCTACACCCCTCTCTCCACACCCTCAAATTGACAGCTTGGCTGCTCCAGTTCCATCTCTAGTCAGGCTTCATGATGTTACGTCATCAGTGTCCCATATTCTTTTATCCTCTCAAAAACCATCAACCGGAAGGCTGTATGACAGTAAATGGAAAAGATTCTCTAGTTTGGCATAGAAAATGAAAGTGGATCCTTACACCGCTCCTGTTCCCATAATTCTGGAATTCCTTTCGGAGCTTTTTCAGCAGGGATCTGCCGCAGCCACCATCAAAGTGCAATTGACGGCTATCTCACATTTTTATTTGGGATCTCCAGATGTTAACCTTATGTCGCGTAAGTTATGTAAAACTTTCTTGAGAGGAGCCACTTTATTGAGACCACCTTTACAGGAACCTGTGGCTTCTTGGGACTTAAATTTTGTGTTGTCCAAACTTAACATCCCCTCCCTTTGAACCATCTCATTCAGCTTCCTTAAAGTACTTGTCTTGGAAGACTGTGTTCTTGGTAGCTATTACATCAGCCAGACGTGTTTTTGAGCTACATGCCCTGTCTATTAAGCCACCTTATTTAGTTTTTCATAAAGACAGGGTTTCTTTATGTATTAACCCTTCGTTTGTTCCCAAATTTTTTGTTCTGCCACATAGAACCAGTCCATTGAGCTTCTAGTCTTCTTTCCCACTCATAGCAATGCAGCGGACTATCGTTTTCACCAGTTGGATGTTCACAGACAGCTACGTTTTTATTTGCAATGGACCAAAGAATTTCGGAAGTCAGACCAGTTGTTTCCTTTTCTGATTCCAGATTGGGCTTACCAGTTTCTAAGGTGACTTTGTCTAACTGGATTTCGAGTTGCATAGCTTTCATCTACAGTTCGGTGGGCAGACCTTTACCCCACAGGATCAAGGCTCACTCTACCAGGTCTCTGTCTACCTCTGCAGCCTTCCAAGTCAGGGTACCAATTGATCATAATCTGTGCAGCAGCTACGTGTGCTACCCCTCACACCTTCATTACTCATTACAAGTTGGATTTGGCTTCTAGGGGTAGAGCATCCTTTCGCTCCATGGTGCTCAGGAGTATCTTCCAATGAGCCACCCAAGAATAAGGTGCTAGGGACACTGTCCCATATGTAAAAATGAATGTGAGATTGGACTAACTAACGTAAAGAAGTTATGTACTCGCCGTAACGTTCCATGTTGGTAGTCCATCTCACCCTTCATTTTTACCAACCCTCCCTCCTGCCCCCATCCTGGAAGATCTGGAGGTAATATTGTAAATTTCTTGGTTGGCGACCCTTTAGTATTGGTTTGTTTGTTAGGGTTTTCTTTCTATTTCTTTATATCGCTAGTGAGCAGCAAACAAGGTCTGGGGATTGTACTGGTGCACCATGGGATACCTGCTTAGTCACGAGCCAACCAGAAGTCTTCGAGCTTGAAAATCAGCCGAGTCGGAGCAGAGGATCGGCTCCAAACCCATATATAAAATGAAGGGTGAGATGGACTACCAACATGGAACGTTCTGGTAAGTACATAACTTTTAATGGACTGTCTTGACACTGTGATGTACTTTAAAAACGGTGCATTCGTTTTACTTCACACTCCTTTTAAACTGACAGAAAAAAAAATTAAACATTTTTTCCCTGTGGAGAAGTTGTTTTTCTATTGTGTGGCTGGCATAGTGTTTAAAGTGCTTTTTTATTGTGCATTTTCTGTCAAAAAAGGAACTTTTGTTGTTTGGTAGTTTTTTCAGCAGTTGCTCTTAGTTCACTTTCCTTGGCAAGACCATTTTTTGGCTTGACCATGGAACAGACAACTTGTCCCACAGTTGGTTCTTCCAACCACAAAATGGAAAAACTAAGCAAAACAACCTTTTGCTACCATAGCCAGCTAGCAGTTTGCTGTAGGTTTGTGACCATGCTGTGGTCATTTGATGTACCTCCGACTACTCCTCTCTTATCTCAAATCCCTCTGGTGTAGCAGCTACAGTCGATGTGGACTGGGGGTTAGCTGCATAGGATGTGGCTATTGGGATCTCCTCCGTGGTCAAGGGAGAGAGACTCTTGTCAGCCCTGGGAGAGGGAATGGAGAAGATTTCCTTGTTTCTGAATGCTTTGCCCACCCCTGTGGAAGCAGCTGTTGTAATTAGTAACACAGTGGACCCCATTTTTCCTGTCAAAAGGAAATGGAAAAAAAGCATGCGTCTTCTACTCCTCAATTTTTTTTGGATATGTGTAGTTTACTGGGTCTGGCTCAGTTTTATTCAGATTGTTGACCCTTCTTGTAAAGCAATTTCTGGTAAAAGAGGGGGTCATTCTTCCTGAAGAGATCCAGAGTTTGTGAATCTGAATAGGAAGGTGTGGGGATGGATAGAGTTTTTTCCCCCCAAATTTCTGATTTTAAGCCTCTGAGGAGACCTTGGTTTCTGATTTTCCCTGTGCGGGGGGGGGGGGGTCTCTCTTTGTGAGACTGTTGCCAGTCCCTCCAAAAATACCACGAGCTGTTGGATAAGAATTTTCCAGAACCTACACCCATTCCTCTTGCTGTGCCTGCTTTAGAGAACCGTATGTGTTACTGCCTGCAGTTTTCCTGATTAATCACCCAGCTGACCCTGAAAAGGCAGATAGGATGTATAGAGTTTGTATTTTAAATTTTTATACACTATTCACTAACTTTATCCAGTAGCTCCAGCTTTTAGTTGATCCCACTTATGCTTGTGTCTTAGTTAATTCCAATGTAATCTTTTTGGAATGGATGAAAAAACTGTGGTAGGTATGGGGAAAATATAACTTTGATTTTTGTAATTTTGAATATCAGTCAAGTATTAAAGTATGAGGAATGTTTTATCTGCAGTTCTTGTGAGGAAAATCTGCTTTAAATAACTTGGCTTCTTATGTTGCACAGGTCACACTACTCATTGTTTGCCGAGTGTGTGTTTCTGTTGATATTGCTACAGGGCTACGGTCACTGGTACTGTTTTTTTTAAGAGGTTTGTATGGCTCCATTCTCCGAACCTCTCCGTTAATAAGTTTTTCAATTCTTCCTTGGATATAGAGGCTTAATGTTTTGCCCCTTTGCTGCAGAGGTGATCAAAAATTGTGATGAACAGGACATGTTTATCACGGGAATCTCTAAGAATTTTCAACTCTTTTTCCAAATTATCCAAGGAATTTTTTATCTTCTCGTCCAATTTTGGCAAAGACCAGAATAAACAGTCTCAAAATTCAGTTAAACAGAGTTTTAAGAAATGGCAATGGAGTTTGAAAATGAAGTCTCAAATCTTCAAAACCCAAGGGTAGTCTTAAGTATCGATGACTATTCGGGACCTTACAAGCTCCTCCCACCCTGGCTGCCTTTTTTTTCCCAGAAAGTCTGAATCTCCATTTTTGTTTTTTTTTTTTGTTTTTTTCTTTGTCAACAGATTGTTTCAGACAAAAGGAGTTCTGAAAGTCATTCATCAGGGTTATATATGGCAGTGGGAAGGACTTTTCCTGGGGTTATTCCTCATTTTCCAGATCGGACGTTCTTGATGTTCTTCGTGTTTCATTCACTGTTGCAGTCATCACACTTGGGTTATCTGTCGGCAGATAGCCCTCAGTCGGCCCAAATACCAGAGTCGGATTTCTGCGTCGGATGCCTTCCATGACATCAGGTTGTCAGGAGTATAAAACATGCAGCAGACGCCATTACATCAGCTTTTCTTGCCATGCAGGAGCCCGAAGCAGAAGCAGTTCGTAAGTTCCGGTTGCTACCTGAAATTTTTGTTTTTCGAGTTTCAAACCTGAAGTCTTCTAAAGCTAAGTACCCCGTTGGGGATTCTTTTTTCTTGCTCTAACCGATGTCAGAAAGTTAACAGTTGTCTTGCCTGTGGAAAGCAAATACCTCACAGAGATTTTCATTCTTACTATATCACCTGTTTAGACCCAGACCACAACGTTCCTCGCTGTCTGTTTTGTGCCTTGTTTAACGCCCAAACTATTTGTCGGGCTATCTTTGTTGCTAAATTATTTCGCTCTCATTCTCAGTATTCTGAAATGGCTTTAGTAAGCCATCCGACTATCGATCATCCAAAAAAAGTAAGGATAAAGACAGACCGCATAGGTCCAAAACTGCAGACAACGCTTCCGTTAAGCTAGTCGCCACTTCACCGGTACTCAGTGAGGCGCATTTGCAGCCCCTGACACCCGCTTCTACAGATTCACAGGCCTCTGCTGAGACCCATTTGGAGCCCGGAATGCCACGAGATGCTTCAATTATGGAACCTGTGGATGTTTCTACCTAGGATGGGTCTGGAGCCGCTGTGCAGGCACCGGCTTCTGAGGGTGTATTTTGACCTTCCGATGTTCGTATTAAAACTACTGCTTCGTTTCAGACTAAAATGACAGTTTCTCAGGCCCAGAGTTCACACTACGCCTAGAAAACTGACGACCAAAGCACTTGCTCAAGCTCCCATGCCACAGAAAAAAATGCTTAGAATGGCTGAAGACCTTATAACTTGAGTCAGGGGAAGCCAGCCATCCCCATCTAAAAGACAAAAGAATTGATTTCCTTTCTGAATCAACAGACCATGAGTCCGATGACTCTGATCTCTCTGATTACCAGGACATACCCTTATCTACCTATGAGGATTCAGATGCAGAGGATTCCGTTCTCTTTGCCTCCCCTCCAGAGGACTTTTCTTTTGGTGAAACCTTGCATACCTTGAGAGCATTTCTGCTGAGAATGCCAGGACTACCTACAGTACAAGAAGAGACTCGGAGAATTTTTAGACTTGCCTCAGCACATGACTCTAGCTATACCCTGCTGTCCTGGATATTGTAGATGATGTTTTCATGGAATCCAGTCTTACTCCTGATGCTTTATCACCAGCTCCTAGAAGGCCTGACAGGTACTACAGGGTACCTGACTTTCACAAATTTCTCTTTAAGAATCCCACTGCGGATCCAGAGACCATTTCCCAGGGACCTAAAGGTATTAAGGCTACTACAGCCAAAAATCCTACCCCTTAGGACAGGGCTGTAGACAGATGGGGCAAGAAGGTATATACCTCTGCAACTCTTGCCATTAGGCTTTTAAATTGCCAGTTTCACATGTTGAAGTACCAGCAGCATATTATGGAACTAATTAAACAAAAAATATTGCTTCCAGATTTTGCAGACAAAGATTTACAAGAGTTACTGCATTCTGCAAACCAAGTCAGTAAGCATACTTTGCAGTGTGGTTTTGATGCCTTTGAAGCATCTTGCAGGGCTGCTGTCACTGGGTCTGTACTGAGAAGACATGCTTGGCTGAAGGAACAAATCTTGCCAGACCATGTCAAAGCAAAATTACTAGATTGTCCATTTAAACCAGTAACATTTGATCTGATGTTGTTAATCCTTGTGCATTCCTTGCGTATAGGTATCGGTTCTGACCTTGGAACCAAGCCGGCCATCTTCCAAGCTCACGTCCGCTACAAACTCTCGAGCTAAAACTCTTACCCAGAATTCCCCTCTCCCTGTTACCTCAGATTTCATTTGCCGCATCGCCATTCGGTCGTGAGCTATTTCTCATGAGTCAAGTACAATATTTGTTGTCATTTTAGTCTAAAACAACTTTTTCTGGCAGAAAAGTTTCTAAATTGATGTTCTTCGTGTTTCACTGTTGCAGTCATTACATTTGGGGTAATCTGCTGGCAGGTTGCCCTCAGTCAGCCTGATTAACAAAGTCTTGGGTCCTGTGTCGGTTGCTGTCCCTTCTTCCATGACGTCGGGTCATCAGGGATATAAAACATGCACCCAGCGCATTTTTCATCAGTCTTTCTTGCAGAGTGGTGGCCGAAGCAGTTCGCAAGTGCTAGTCGGCAGACTCCTGAAATTTTCGTTTCGGTTTCAGAACCGAAGTCTTCAACATAAAGCTAAGTACCCCATTGGGGAAACTTTTTTTTTTCTTGCTCCTTACTGACGTCGGTAAAAGTTTAATAATTGTATTACTTGTGGGAAGCAAATACCTCCATAAGGATTTTCATTTGTACTGTATTCCTTGCCTACCCCCTGACCACAACGTGCCTTGCTGTAGATTTTGTGCTAAATTTAACCAACGCAGTATTAAGCGTCTGTATATTTTTGCATCTAAATATTTTGGCTCAAGATTTAACTATCCAGAAATGTCATTGGTTAGCAGTCCGACTACTGGAATACACAAAAAACGCAAAGAAAAAGACTGTCTAGGTCCAAAACCGATAACTAAGCTTCTCCTAAGCCAGTCGCTGGTACTCAGTGAGGTGCTTTTGCAGCCCCTGATACTCGCTACTTTTGATTCGCAGGCCTCTACTGAGACCCATTCAGAGTCCGGTATGCCGTGAGACTCTTAAGTACTGAACCCGCGGATGTCTCTACCTTAGATGGGTCTGGAGCCGCTGAGCAGGCACCGGCTTCTGAGGATGTTTCCAGGCCTAAAGATTTGTATATTAACAGACGCCATCTTCAAAACCTAGGCCAAAATCAACTTGTATGTCTAAAAAAACGACTCTTGGGCCATGTGCACAGGCCCCTATGCTTAAAAAATAAACGATCAAAATGGCTGAGGATTTAATTACCTTGGTCAGGGGCTCCCAACCCCCTCTTGCTAAGAGGCCTAGGCAAGGCACTAATTATGAATCTTCAGATCAGATTTCCATTTCTTCTGATTCCTCTTCTGATCAGGAATTATCTATTCCACCTTATGAGGACTGTGATGCAGAAGAATCCATCCCTTCTGCTTCTCCTGAGGATTTTTCTTTTGGAGAAACTTTGCATACCTTAAGGGAACATTTTCATTGGGAGAGTCAGGATTTTTCAGAATCTAAAAAGAGACTTGGGGATTTCCTCCTTCTTTCTTAGCATAGGCCTTTGGCTATACCTCCTGTTCTAGACATTTGTTGATGTTTTCTCAGAATCCAGCATGGCTCCTGATTCCCTGCCTCCAGCTCCTAGTAAGCCAGACAGATATATTACAGGGTTCCTGAATCCCACAAATTCCTTTTTAAAAACCCTACTGCTGACTGTGAAACCATTTCTCAGGGTCCCAAGGGTGTTAATGCTTCTACTGCTAAAAATCATACCCCTTCTGATAGAGACTCCAGGGCGCTGGATAGATGGAGCAAGAAGGTTTACATGTCTGCAGCCTTGGCAGTCAGGGCTTTAAACTGTCAATTTCATATGCTTAAATATCAGCAGCATGTCATGGGCTTACTTAAACAGAAAATTATATTGATTTCTGACTGTGTGGAAAATAAAGTTACAGGATTTATTGCATTCAGCTGAACAAGTTGGAAAGCATACTTTGCAATGTGGTTTTGATTCCTTGGAGGCCTCTTGCAGGGCCGCTGTAACTGGATCTGTGATAAGAAGGCATGCCTGGCTCAAGGAGCAAAATCTGCGTGATCATGTTAAAGCAAAATTGTTGATGCTCCTTTACAACAGGACAGTCTGTTTGGTAATAAGGCAGAAGAAGTTTTGAAAAAGATGGAAGACCAAGCTAAATCTAAGCAAACTGTAAAAGATTTCCTACAAGTGCAGCCATCCAGGTTCAGTAGGCACTGGCCTATTAAGAAATGGTCCTTTCCAGTATCCACTAGAGCCGCTCAGGTCAAACCCAGACAATCCAAAGGCCCCAGGTTTCAGTCACAAGGAACTTGCAGAACAAAACAATGGGGTGCCTCCACCTCCAAATCTGGAAGTTGCAAGCCACCTCCCTATGGTAAACAGTCTCAATGACTTTCCTCTGCCATCTCCGAGCACTTATCTTTTGGCAGCCCCTTTGGGGGGAAAACTAGCACTTCATGTACAAAATTGGCATCTAATTACCCCGGACAAGTGGATTTTAAATATAGTATCCCAGGGATGCAGATTTCATTTCCAAACATTGCCAATCCCAAACGGATGGCCAGATCTGTCTCCAAATCAGTGGGCAGAGGCCCAGAAGCAAGTTATGTCCGTCATGAATATGGGGGCTATTCAACCAGTACCGGAAAAGGGACAAGGTTTTTACTCGAGACTTTTCCTGGTACCCAGAAAAGACAAATCATGGCGTCCAATTCTGGACTTATCCATTCTAAATACATTCCTGGACATTCCAAAATTCAAGATGCTGACTTTACAACAGTTACTGCCTATGCTAGGCAAGGATGCCTGGTTGTTAATTCTAGACAAGAGTCTTACCTGCATATCCCAATCAGGGAATCTTGCAGAAGATACCTCCGCTTAAAAGAAAGCTATTTGCATTACCAGTTACCTGCACTACCCGTTGGCTTATCTACTGCGCCCAGGGTCTTCACAAAGTGCCTGGCACCAGTAATTGCATTTTGCAGAGAAGAAACATTCATATTTATCCTTATCTGGACGATTGTGTAATTCAGGCAGAAAACAGGGTCACTCTTCTACAGCATCTGGCGTTTGTAAAAAAGGCTTCTAACTTGCCTAGGGTACATGATAAACTAATATAAATCACAACTGGTACCCTCTCAAATATTTACATTCCTGGGTGCAAGCTTGAATACATCTGCCCAGATGTCTTACAGAAAAACAAATACAATTGATGACTTACTTCAAACAAGTGGCCACAAAAAAGTTATCTGCAAGACAAGTTCTGCAGGCCTTGGGATTCATGGCTTCCTGCATTCTAATTCCATATGCAAGACTGCATATGAGGAAACTTCAATGGTACCTAAAAAGCTTATGGAGTCTATATTGTCACAGCTTGGAAACAATGATTCCTATCATTCCTTGCCTGCAGCAAGAGTTCCTATGGTGTGCAGAGGCCTGTCACCAAAACAAGGGACTGTCATTCATTCCACCCCCCGCCACCCAAACCCTGACTACAGACTCATCAGCTTATGCTTGGGGGGGTGCATCTGGCAGGGAGATGCATTCAGGGCGAATGGAGCCCAAATCAAATGCACCTGCATATCAATCAGAAAGAGATGCTAGCTGTACAGAATGCTGACAGCCTTCAAGGACTTTCTTCATCCAGGACAACTACTTACAAAGAAGGACAACACCACAGTCATGTGGTACATAAGCAGGGGGGGTACCCATTCCTACCCCCTTTGCAGACTAGCCATGGCTTTGTGGAGCACAGCCTTGACTTACCAAATACATCTACAAGCTCAATTCCTGCCAGGAAAGCAGAATACTTGGCAGACGAACTATGCAGAAATCATATGGACCCACACAAATGGAAACTGGATCCACAAATCTTCAGCATATTGACACACACATGGGGGAGCCCAGACATAGTTTTGGGGTGAGGCAAAAAGATCTATCAGTTGGACAAATTCTGCACAAGAATCCATAACAAAAAAAACTTGGAAAGTGGATGCTATCCCTCAGCTGGAAAAACCTATCGGTCTATGCCTTTCCCCCTCTGCCTTTGGTCTCCAAGGTATTACTAAAAGTCAAACAGGAAAAAACAAAAATGATTCTGATTGCTCCAAACTGACCTCACCAACACTGGTACCAGCTCCTAGGCAGTATGTCCCACCTTCCTCCGTGTTACCTGCCTCAGACACCTTATCTACTGTCTCAGCAGAACTATCAAATTCTGCACACTCTGCTCCAAACTCTGAATCTTGCAGCATGGCTAATCAACTAATGTCGCCAGTTACATCTTCCTGCAAACCTGTGATGGATGTCATTTTGGAGGCTAGAAGGCCTAGCACTAGAAAATGTTATGCTGATAAATGGAAAAGATTCTGTGCCTGGAACCAGGCGCAAGGAATAAGCACAGCAATGCCCAATATTCCTCAGATTCTGCAATATTTAACTGAGATGCTTCACAAGGGCCTATCTTTCTCTTCCATAGAAATCCATGCCTCTGCTATTTCAGCTCATTACAACACAGAGCCTCCCCTCTTTTCTCATCCCCAGCTAAAGCAGTATCTCAGAGGGGCCAAATATTTAAGACCTCCCAGGAGAGAACCGACTCCGGCATGGGACCTCAATTTTGTGTTGGAAAAGCTCACCCTTCCTCCTTTTGAGACAGCTGCTACTGCAGACATAAAATTTCTCTCTTGGAAGACCGCTTTTCTTTTAGCAGTCACTTCAGCTAGAAGGATTTCAGAACTACAGGCTCTCATGGCAGTGGAGCCTTTTATTATTGTCTACTTGGATAGGGTGTCGCTCAGGACCAATTCATCCTTTATGCCTAAAGTAGTATTTAGTGTGGCTCTTAATTGGACCATTCATCTGCCAACTTTTTTCCCCAAATCCATAGAACAAGGGGGAGCGGATTCTGCATTCATTGGATGTACACAGACAACTAAGATTCTACTTAAACAAGACAAAATCTCCAAGAAAAACTGAGCAACTACGGGTGGCATTTGCTGCAGGGGCAGAGGGAAAAGCTATTTCAAAGCAGACAGTTTCAAAATGGATAAGCCACTGTATTTGTTTCTGCTACATGCATCATGGTTAACCTGTTCCCAAGGGGATCAGATCCCATTCCACCAGGGCTGCATCTACTTCTGCAGCCTTTCTCAGAGGGGTTCTAACCAGAGACATTCTAGAAGCTGCTACCTGGAGCTCAGTTGACACGTTCACCAAACATTACCATTTACCTCTCTCCTCTAAATCCAGAGCAGGCTTTACCACTGCTGTCCTGCAGGGCCTTATAGCTGCTCCTAATGCTGTATAATTCCACCCTCCCAACCATAGCGGTGGGATTCTACCCAAATAATTACTGCAACAGTGAGACACGAAGAACATCAGTACAGTTGTGTACACTTACCATAAATGTAGATGTTCGAGTATTCACTGTTGCAGTCCTGCTTACCCACCCGCCAGCCCCCTACTTTTCTGTTTTTATAACTCTTCTTTAACTATCCTCAAAAGCTTTTTTGTTGTATTTGCTTTTATTTGTAGGTATATTTTTTGTGTTCTAAATTGCATGCATTTATAAATATATATCTATATTTATCCTTATATATTATCTATCTATATCTATATATCTATTTATATATATATCTATATCTATAACTATATCTATATATATCTATCTATATATATCTATCTATATATATCTATCTATATATATATCTATCTATATAGATATAGATATATATATATATATATATATCTATATCTCTCTCTCTCTCTCTCTCTATATATATATATATATATATATATATATATATATATATATATATATATATATATATATATATATATATATGTCCTTCATGGATGCATCTGCAGTCATAACAACTGGGTTGTCCTGTCGTCAGGCAGCCCTACAGTCGGCAGGATTCCAAAGTCCGGGTCCGGCTTCGGCTGATGTCGCACTTCACCCGGCGTCATCTCTGTTGGACTTGGTATAAAGGCATCAGCCGGCGCCATTTTCTCAGTCTTTCTTGCGGCGTGGCCCGAAGCAGAAGCTGTTCGCAAGTGCCGGTCGGTCGGATCCAGAGATTACTTCTACCGAATACTACTTCGAAGACTTCTAAAGCTAAGTACCCCGTTGGGGACTCTTTCTTGCCTCAGCCGATGTCAGAAAAGGTTAATAATTGTTTAACCTGTGGGAAACAAATACCTCATAAAGATTTCCAGTCTTACTGCCTGCCTTCCTTAGGCCCAGCCCACACCGTAGGAGCCAGTTCGTCCTGAGCTTCTTTCAACCGACGAACACTTAGGCGTCGGTCGGAGTTTGCAGAACTGTTTTACGGTTCTGATTTTGCGTACATTATGCCGTCGGATCCACCGACTACGCATTCTGCCAAAAAGCGCAAAGAAAAGACCGAGACGCGCGGTCCGCGGTTTCGGCCGAAACCATGGTTAAGCAAACCGCGAGTGTCTCGGTTTCGGCCGAAACCGAGAAAACTGATCAAAATACAGCTGAATCTACCTCTACAACTGAGGTCCCTGCTAACACTCTTGAATCGGCCTCAGAAATTTTACCCACTACGGTGCTTACCACTGACTTATCAGACACCATTCCCTTGGATGTCTCTACCCCAGCGTGGTGCTGCTAGGCCTCCAGCAGCCATGTCCATTAAGGCCTTGCCAGGGCTAAAGCAGCCAAGACTACTAAAACAGTGCCTGTTAAACCCCCCTCAACCAGGCCCTCTTCCAGTTCTCAAATGCTTACTTTGGCAGAAGATTTAATTTCATTAATTAGAGGATCTCAATCTCACCCAGACAGGGCCTCTCAGCCCCAGAGAAGAGACCTAGGGCAGAGCCCCATGAGCCAGTGTCCTCTGATGATTCTGCTGATGAATCAGACATAACTGACCAGCCAGAGGCTCCTTTCTCCAATTTTGAAGATTCTGATGCTGAAGAATCCATTCCAGCTGCTTCCCCACCAGAAGAATTCTCCTTTGGGAAACCTTGCATGCCATCAGAGAACAGTTCCAATGGCAGCAACAGGATTTTTCAGACTCCAGGAAAGACTTAGGACCTTTTGCACCTTCCACAGCACAGGCCCTTAGCTATACCTCCTGTTCTCTCTGTGGTAGATGATGCTTTCAATGATGTCTGCTCCGCTCCAGATTCTTTACCCCAGCCCCTGCCAAACCAGACAGATTTTACAGGGTGCCAGATACTCATCACCACCTTTACAAGGCCCCTCTTGCAGACCCCAAAACTATTTCCCAGGGTCCCAAGGCAGTAGCAGCGACCATAGCTAAAACCCTGTTCCTTCTGAAAGGGAAGCAAGGTCATTAGACAGATGGGGTAAAAAGGTTTACACTTCAGCCACTCCCTTAGCTAGAGCTTTAAACTGTCAGTTTCACATGATACAATACCAAGAGTTTATGCTTGATCAGTTAACTAAAAAGCTAACCACTGATGAATCTCTTGATAAGAAATATGTATTAGAAATGGTAAATAACATACAGCAAGTTAGTAACCACTCTTTAAAATGTGGCTATGATGCACTGGAGGCTTCATTTAGATCAGCCATGACTGGCACTGTAATTAGAAGGCATGCATGGCTAAAGGAGCAAGCTTTACCGGATCATGTTAAATCTAAATTGCTAGATGCTCCTATGGATAAAACAAGTTTGTTTGGTACACCTGCCCAGCAGGTTATGAAGAAAATGGAAGAAAAGGCAAAATCAGTCCAGACAGTTAAAGATTTCTTGCAGGTTCAACCCCAAGGTTTAGCAGGAACTGGCCTGCCAAAATTGGTCCTTTCCTGACTCCACAAGACCTCAAAGGGGCAGGAATAGGCGTTCCAGAGGCAGAAACCAATCCAGAGGAGGTGCCTACAGAGGGCGACAGTGGCAAGGTAACAACAGAGGCACAGACTCAACACCTGCCACTACATCAACACAGCCACAGTGACTTAATCCTAAACCGCCTACCAGGAACAAATAGCAGCTCCTCTGGCGGAAAGCTAACCTTATTTTCAAAAAACTGGCACCACATAACAAAGGACAAGTGGATTTTACGAACCATAGATCAAGGTTACGGTTCCACCTCCACACTTTACCAGACAAAGAGGAATGCCAAATCTACCTCCAAATCAAAAGACAGAGGCTCTACAACAGATAATGGAGTTAGCAAACATGAGAGCTGTGGAGAAAGTACCAACAGCAGAGCAAGGAAAGGGTTCTACTCCAGACTATTCCTAGTTCCAAGAAAGGAAAAAGTTGGAGACCAATTCTAGACCTGTCCACCCTGAATACTTACATCATTGTCCCAAAATTCAAAATGCTGACCCTACAGCAACTTCTTCCCATGCTGGGCAAGGAGTGTTGGCTGGTAACTCTAGATCTCAAGGAGGCATACCTGCGTCCCCATTCGACCAATCTGCAGAAGATACCTCAGATTTCTTGCAGGATCAGAGCACTATCAATTCTCAGCATTGCCCTTTGGCTTATCTACTGCGCCCAGAGTATTCACAAAATGCCTGGCATCAGTAATCGCCCATTGCAGACTACAGAATTCAAATTTATCCATACCTGGACGACTGCCTGATACAAGGAGACAACAAAAGCAAGCTGACAACAGATTTACAAAGGGTCATTTACTTGCTTCAAGCACTGGGATACACAGTCAATTTACAAAAGTCAAGACT
Organism: Protopterus annectens; assembly: GCF_019279795.1. Classification (NCBI taxonomy): domain Eukaryota; kingdom Metazoa; phylum Chordata; order Ceratodontiformes; family Protopteridae; genus Protopterus; species Protopterus annectens. The sequence continues at coordinate 753,453,267 of NC_056747.1, forward strand.
GATACCATCCCAGACAAGGACTTTTCTGGTCGCGGAATTGGACACAGTAAGACAAATGGCATTCCTAACTACAGAAAAACAAAAAGAACTCCCTCTTTACTTCTTGGCACTAACAAAACTGAACAAGTTAACAGCAAGAAAGGTACTGCAGGCCTTGGGTTTCATGGCATCATGCATAATCTTGGTTCCATTTGCCAGACTACATATGAGAAAACTACAGTGGTACCTAAAGAATTTATGGTCCCAACACAGACACAGCCTAGAAACGGAAATCCCACTAATACCATGCTTAAAACAGGAGTTCCTATGGTGGGCTCAGGCATGCCAGTCAAACCCAGGCCTGCCCTTTCGCAAGGGTCAAGCAAGCCAGACCATCACAACAGATGCTTCAGACCTAGGATGGGGGGCGCATATGCTAGACAAATGCATACAAGGATTGTGGACACAGGACCAACTTCACCTGCACATCAACCTAAAAGAAATGCTGGCAGTAAAACTGGCAATCCAAAAGTTCAGACCATTTCTCAAGGAGGACCACTTGATGATAAGGACAGACAACACCACAGTCATGTGGTACATCAACAAACAGGGAGGCACTCATTCTTACCCCCTATGCAGAATGACTTTGGAGCTGTGGACCCTGGCACTCGGCTACAACATCCAGTTACAGGCAATGTTTGTACCGGGGAAAGACAATACTCTAGCAGACATATTAAGCAGAACCACTTCGGATGCCCACGAATGGAAGCTGCACCCGGACATCTTCAAGACCATCTCAAAGAAATGGGGAATGCCACAGATAGACCTATTCGCATCACCTCTCAATCACCAGCTCAAAAAATTCTGCACAAGGACATTCCACCCACTAGCATGGAAAGTGGACTCGCTCTCCTTCAGCTGGAAAGGCCTAACAGCATATGCATTCCCACCTCTTCCCTTGATACACAAAGTACTACTAAAAATCAAGGAGGAACGTCAAGGATAATCCTGATAGCTCCAAACTGGCCAAGACAGCATTGGTACCCACTGCTGAGGAGCATGTCTCGGAACAATATGTGGCCAATACCCCTGATGCCTTTGATGCTAACTCAGAACAACTTCAGCACCATGCATCCAAACCTAAAAATGCTGCAACTGACTGCATGGAACATCACATAGCAGCTGCTTACAGAACTTTCACAAAGAGTTAAAGACATTATTCTTGAAGCACGCAGGCCTTCAACTAGAAGGAATTATGCTGGGAAATGGAAAAGGTTTGTCATTTGGAGTTCTGAAAGAGGAAAAGATGTATCAAACATAGATATGCCTAACATTCTGGAGTATCTGGCCGAACTACTTCATTCAGGCCTGTCCTACTGCTCCATCAAGATTCATGCATCAGCTATTTCAGCAGAATACAGCTTTGATCCACGTGTTTTTTCACACCCTTTGCTCAGGCAGTTCCTCAGAGGAATCAAGAATGTAAAACCTCCAAGGAAACCACCATTGCCAGCTTGGGACTTGAACTTTGTGCTAGAAAAATTGACACTATCACCTTTTGAACCAGCAGCAACAGCAGACCTACAACACCTGTCATGGAAAACTGCTTTCCTACTGG
>NC_056747.1:753759863-753838892 GCF_019279795.1 Protopterus annectens
TCCAGGGAAGAGCATCCTTTGGCTCAGCGGTGCTCGGAACATCCTTCCATGACGCCCAAGATTCAGGTAGCTGGGGACTCTGTCCCACAGGTTGCAGACAAATGAAGTCTGCCTACTTCAGATTTAGAAGTTATGTACTCACCATAATGTTCCATCTGAGTAGGTGACTTCATTTGGATGCAACCATCCCCCCCTCCATCCCCCTGACCTTTATAGAGCGAGTTTTAGGCTTTGTTCATGTACTGTAGTCAGTATTATTTAGGCAAACTCAATCTGAGGTCAGTCGGGGCTTGGCAAGGGGTTATGGGTAAGAGGGAGGAGCTAGGAGCTCGGAGCCTAAGCTTTTGAAATGCCGGCTCGGATCCGAGGTCGGATCCGATACCCACAGGTTGCATCCAAATGAAGTCACCTACTCAGATGGAACGTTATGGTGAGTACATAACTTCTAATTTTTTCTCAAAACTGGCACCTAATCACCCAGGACAAAAATGGGTCTTGAACATAGTGTCACAAGGTTACAGGTTCCACTTTCACACCCTGCCAAGGGCAAACGGTATGCCAGACCTGCCAAAAAATCAATGGGCAGAGGCACAAAAACAAGTTTCATCCCTCATGGACATCGGGGCCATTCATCAAGTACCACAGCAAGAGCAGGTACAAGGATTTTATTCAAGACTTTTCTTGGTGCCCAGAAAGGACAAAGCTTGGAGGCCAATACTGGACCTATCAATTCTAAACACATACCTGGATATTCCAAAATTCAAAATGTTGACTCTGCAGCAGCTTCTACCCACGCTGGGCAAGAAGGCTTGGCTTGTAACTTTAGACCTAAAAGAGGCATACCTGCATGTCCCAATCAGACAATCATGCAGAAGATACCTCAGATTCATAGCTGGCTGCTCTGCACTGCCCTTTGGCTTATCCAGGGTCTTAACAAAATGCCTGGCACCAGTAATTGCGTTTTGCAGACAGAGGAATATAAAGATATCCCTACTTGAACGACTGCCGTATTCAAGCAGAGAACAAGGACATACTACTACAGCATCTGGCGTTTGTAAAAAGATTATTAACATCCCTAGGGTACACAGTAAACAAAAAGAAATCAAAACTTGTACCCTCTCAAGAGAGAATATTCCTGGGTGTAAGCTTAAATACAACTGCCTAGATGGCTTGTCTCACACCAGACAAAGGCAACGGACTACTTATTTCAAAAAGTTGGCAACAAACACCCAGTTAACTGCAAGAAAAATTCTGCAGGTTTTGGGCTTCATGGCATCCTGCATTCTAATTCCATATGCAAGACTGCATATGAGGAAACTACAATGGTATCTAAAAAGTGTTTGGACTCAACATTGCCACAGCCTGGAAACAATAATTACACTCCTTCCCTGCCTGCAACAGGAGTTTCGATGGTGGGCAAAGGCCTGTCACCGCAACAACGGGCAGCCATTCACCATACCCCCAGCCAGGCAGACATTGACAACAGACGCATTGGATTATGCCTGGGGGGCTCACATGGCAGGAATATGTATTCAGGGCTCATGGTCCACAATCCAAAAGCATCTGCATATCAATCAAAAAGAGATGCTAGCTATTCAAAATGCCCTGACAGCCTTCAAGGACCTACTTCATCCAGGACAACTACTGAAGAAGACTGACAATACTACAGTCATGTGGTACATAAGCAGGGAGGCACACATTCCTACCCCCTTTGCAGACTAGCCATGACTTTGTGGGACACAGCATTGACTTACCAAGTACATCTGCAAGCACCGTTCCTGCCAGGAAAGATAAATACTCTGGCAGACGAACTAAGCAGAAACCTCATGAATCCCCACGAGTGGAAATTGGATCCACAAGTCCTCAACATAACAAGGAATTGGGGATGCCCAGACATACATCTGTTTGCCTCCCCTCGCAACTGCCAACTACAGACATTCTGCACAAGGACTTATCACAAGCAAGCATGGAAAGTGGATGCTCTTTCAGCTGGAAAAACGTAACTGTATATGCCTTTCCCCCACTCTCTCCTCCCCAAGGTACTCCTAAAGGTCAGACGAGAAGTCAAAAATGATACTGATTGACCCAGACTGGCCCCGCCAGCACTGGTACCCAATCCTAAGGAACTTGACTCAATGCCCAGCATGGACATTACCTCAAATTCCTCACTTACTGACCCAACAAAACAATCATCCTCCACAGCCAACTCAGGACCTTAAATCTGGCAGCATGGCGGATAATGTAGCTTTTCAAAACACCACTCTCTCTAAAGCAGTGATGGATGTTATCTTGGAGGCCAGGAGGCCCAGTACCAGAAAATCTTATGCAGAAAAATGGAAGAGATTCTGTGCTTGGAACCAGGCACAAGGAATTGACGTGACTGATCCAAATATTCCTCAAATTTTGCAATACTTAACCGAGATGCTGGGCAAAGGAGTATCCCTTTCATCAATTAAGATTCATGCCTCTGCCATTTCAGTTCATTACAATACAGTCACCTATTTTTTCTCATCCTTTATTAAGGCAGTAACTCAGAGGAGCAAAAAACTTAAGGTCTCCAAGGAGATCACCAATACCTGCATGGGACCTCAGTTATGTCTTGGAAAAACTCACTCTGCCTCCTTTTGAACCAGCCGCTTCAGCTGATAAAAAAATTTTATCATGGAAAACAGCTCTGCTCCTAGCAATAACTTCTGCAAGATGAGTCTCAGAGCTACAGACACTCATGGCTGTGGAACCTTTTATCATTTTCCATCCAGACAGGGTTTCTCTAAGGACATACCACACATTTATGCCTAAGGTAGTGTCCAGTGTGGCCCTCAACCAAACTATTCATTTGCCTACCTTTTATCCAAACCCACAGAATAAGGGTGAGAATCTTCTGCATTCTTTGGACATGCACAGACCACTGCAATTCTACTTGGACAGAACCAAAGCATTCAGAAATACTGAGCAATTACTGGTGGCATATGCTGCAGGATCGCAGGGAAAGGCTGTCTCAAAGCAGACTATTTCAAAGTGGATAGGTCACTGCATTCGTTTATGCTATTCTCAACATGGCAAGTCAGTGCCTAAGGGCATTAGGCCACATTCAACCAGAGCAGCAGCCAATTCAGCAGCCTTCCTCAGGGGAGTTCCAACCAAAGACATTTTAGAGGCTGCAACCTGGAGCTTAGTGCACACTTTTACAAAGCACTGCCACTTACCACTCTACTCCAAATCCAGGGCAGGCTTTGCCACTGCAGTCCTGCAGGGCCTCATAGCCGCTCCTAATTCTATTTAGTTCCAGCCTCCCAACCTTAGCTTTGGGATTCAACCCAATTGTAATGACTGCAACAGTGAAACACGATGAACATACTACAGTTGTGTACCTACCATAAATGTAGATGTTAGTGTATTCACTGTTGCAGTCCAGGTTACCCTCCGACCATCCCCCTTATCTTTGCTGGACCTTACCTGTACTTCTGTATTCCATACAACCTATAATGGTGTGTTTGCTTATAGATGAAGGAAACTTGTTACTTGATGCATGCATGCTTTTTTAGACATATTTTTAGCCTACCCTTTTGGGGACACCTGACATCTCGGGCAGGAAAAACTGAAGAAAATGGCGTCGGCTGCATCTTTTATACCCCTGCCACACTGATGTCAGGGAAGAGGCGACAGCAACCGACGCCGGACCTAGACTTTGGAATTCAGGCTGACTGCGGGTAGCCTGCCAGCAGGATAACCCTAATTGTAATGACTGCAACAGTGAATACACTAACATCTACATTTATGGTAGGTACACAACTGCACTTTCCTTTATGCCTCCCTTCCCCCTCATTCAGAAAATCGTTTTAAAAATCCAGGAGGACAGCCAGGAATCTTGTTGGTGACTCCCTGTCTTCCAAGACCACATTGTTTCCCCCCTTCTGTGTCTTGCCAAGGGCAGTCGCCACAAGTTGCCTCAAAAGGTGGACCTGCTCACACAGCAGAAAGGATTTCTCATTCATCCACACCTGGAGATGCTCTGCTTAACCCTGTGGGTGGTTAACTCTTGATCCCCTTCAGACACCGGTACTCAGAGGATGTGCTATCCATCCTGCAGGAGGCTAGGAAACCCACTACCAGGGTATCCTATCTTTCAAAATGGAAAAGGTTCTTCAAATGGTGTCTCCGAAGCTAAAGGGACCCCTTCCATGCAGATGTCCTAGTCCTAGCCTGTGTTTGTGCACTCATAAAATCAGAACTTTATACTCTTCAGTGGAAGTCCACTTATCTGCCATTTCAGCCTGCTTACCTTTGGATCCAACTCTTCTTTCCAGACGGGATATCAAACTATTCCTTAAAGGGGTTCTCCATGTCAGACAACCAAAGAAACCTATTCTCCCCCCTCCCTTGGGATTTGAACTACGTGCTAGAGAAACTCACTATTGCCCCCTTTGAACCAGCAAGCTCTCCTTCTCTGCAGATGTGCACCTGGAAAACTATCCTATTAGTAGCCCTTACTTCAGCCAGAAGGGTCTGTGAACTGCAAGCTCTCATGGCATCTCCACCCTTCACAGTCTTCCACAAAGATAGGGTGACCCTTCGCACCAATCCCTCCTTCATGCCCAAAGTGGTTAATGAACTGTCCCTCAATGAGTCCATTCATTTACCCACTTTCTTTCCCTCTCCTCAGAATGATGAGAGAGTACTTCACTCCCTTGATGTCCACAGACAATTGAGGCTTTATCTGGGCAAGACCAAAGCCATTAAGAAGGTCCAATCAGCTCTTTGTGTACTTCCACCCAGGGGCCTGGGTAAGGCTGTATCCAAACAAACCAGATCCTCCTGGATACAAAAAACTATTTCCTTCTGCTGCTCTTACCATGAAAAACATTTACCTTACAATGTTAGGGCGCATTCTACAAGAGCAGTGACCTCGTCAGGAGGCTTCTTCAAAGGTCTGGACACAGCCACCATTCTTGAGGCAGCAGCATGGTCCTCTGTGCATACCTTTACCAAAACTACAAATTAGACTGTTTCCAGAGCCAGGGCAGGATTTGCAAGGGCAGTCCTGCATGGATTCTTGGAAACTGCACCTTCCTCCACCACCCTCTCCTCCTCTTGAGCTGTGGCACACTCGCACCGTAAGAATACTGCAGCATAGGAAAAGGGCAGAGATCAGTTGTGTAAAATGCTTACCATAATCTTAGATGTCGTTCTCTTCCATGTTGCAGTATTCCTTCCCTCCCACCTACCCCCTTTATTACATTTACTCTGTCTAGATGGCATCTTTTCTGGATTCCTTAGACTGTTGTCCGACTGGGCAGTCAGTTCTGAGGCCTGTGCATGCAGACGTCACATTTAAGGCCCCTGGTTTATGGCCCTGCGTGTGACATCTCATGTACTAGCAGCAACTAGGCTTAAGCTTTTGCATAGGAGCCAGACATTTGGGTCGCCTGAGGTGGAGGATCCCACAGTTAAGGATATTGCAACATGGAAGAGAAGGACATCTATGGATGTTCTTCGTGTTTCACTGTTGCCGTCATCACATTTTGGGTTATCCCCTGCCAGAGTAGCCCTCGGCTGGCCCGAATACCAGAGGCTTAGTATTTCTGCATCGGTTGCTGTCCCATCAGGACTGACGTCAGGTCGTCAGTAGTATAAAGTAAGGCAGCCGACGCCATTACATCAGTCTTTCGTGCCATGGAGCCAGAAGCAGTTTGCATGAGTGCTAGTCGGCCGCTACCTGAGTTTCGTCTACCGACTTGAAGCTTAAGTCTTCTAAAGCTAAGTACCCCATTGGGGATACTTTTTTCTTGCACTAACTGATGTCAGAAAAAGTTAATTGTGTCGCCTGTGGAAAGCAAATACCACACAGAGACTTTCATTCTTACTGCGTCGCTTGCTTAGGCCCAGACCACAACGTCTCCCGCTTTCGCTTTTGTGCTTTGTTTAATGCCAGAACTATCTGTCGTCGGGCCCTTATTGTAGCTAGATATTTTCGCTTACAGTTCTCGAACTCCGATATGGCTTTGGTAAGCTATCTGACAAGAGATCTTCCGAAAAAATGTAAAGATAAAGACAGAAACAGACCGCACAGGTCTAAACCTATCGACGGCGCTCTTGTTAAGCTAGTAGTCAGTTCTCCAGTCCTCAGTGAGGCGATTTCGCAGCCCCTAATGCCCGCTTCTGTGAATTCACAGACTGCTACCGAGACCCTTTCGGAGTCCGGTATGCTACACAACTCTTCGACTAAGGATCCTGTGGTAGTCTGTACGTCAGATGGGTCTGGAGACTCTGAGCAGACACCAGCTACCGAAGTAGTATTTCACACTACCAATTCTCGACATAAACTGACGTCTTTCGCAACTACCGTTCTTTCGAAAATGTCAGAGTTTCTTAGGCCCAGAATGTGAACCACACCGAAGAAACCGACGACCCAATCTCAGGCACCTGCTTCATTGCCTCAGTCTCAAATGCTTAAAATGGCGGAAGACCTTATCATGCTGATCAGGGGAAGCCAAGCTACCCCTTCTAAAAGAAAAAGATCTGTCCCTTGTAGTTTTGTCTGAACAGTAGTCCGATGACTGATGCATCTGAATATGAAAACATGCAACCCCTCTCTGCTTATGAGGATTCTGATGCAGAGGATTCCATTCCTTCAGCCTCTCCCCCAGAGGATTTTTCTTTTGGGGAAATCCTTCATACCTTAAGGGAGCATTTCCATTAGGAAAGTCAGGACTACCCTCAGTCTAAAAAGAGACTCAGGGAATTCTTAGATCTTTTACAGCACAGACCCTTGGCCAACCTTCCAGTCCTGGATGTTGTGGAGGATGTTTTCCTGGAATCCAGTTTGACTCCTGACACACACTCCCTCCTGCACCCAGAAAACCAGACCAGTACTACAGAATCCCTGGCTCTCACAAATTTCTTTTTAAAAATCCTACTGCTGACTCTGAGATAATTTCACAAGGGGCCTAAAGGAATTAAAGCAACGTCTGCTAAGAATCCCACCCCCTCAGATAGGAATTCCCAAGCACTAGACAGATGGGGAAAAAAGTATACACCTCGACTACGCTTGCTTTCAGAGCACTAAATTGTCAGTTCCATATGCTAAAATTTCAGCAACATACCCCGGAACTCCTAAAACAAAAAATGTCTTCCTTTCCTGCTTGTGCAAAATCTAAAGCGTTACAAGAGTTGATGCATTCTGCAAGTCAAGTAACTAAACACACCTTGCACTGTGGTTTTGACGCCCTAGAAGCTTCTTGCAAGGCAGCAGGTAGTGGATCTGTCCTTAGAAGGCATGGATGGCTTAAGGAGCAGCCCCTGCCAGACCATGTTAAATCGAAGTTGTTGGATGGCCCCCTTGCACAAAGACAACTTATTTGGCACTAAGGCAGAGGAGGTCTTAAAAAAGATGGAAGAAAAAGCAAAATCTATGCAGACAGTTAAGGATTTCTTACAGGTCCAGCCACCCAGGTTCAGCAGGCATTGTCCCACCAAACACTGGTCCTTTCCTGCTCCCACCAGGCTAGTTCAGCCCAGACACCCCCCAGACAGCAGCCACAGGGAATGCAAAGATTTAAGCAGTGGACTACGTCCACTTCAAAACCAGGGAGTTCTAAGCCACCCCCTTAAGGTAAGAACGCACAATGACTCCTCCTCCCCCTCCCTCTGCCCACCTTCACTTACCCTTAGGAGGAAAACTCTCCTTTCACACAAGCACCTGGGCAGCCATTACCAACAACCGCTGGGTTCTCAACGTAGTGTCCCAGGGATACAAATTTTCTTTACACACCCTTCCAATGCCAAAAGGGTCCCCAGATCTACCTCCAAACCAGTGGGCAGAGGTGCAAAAGCAAGTCCTTTCCCTGCTCTCTATGAGGGCAGTAGAGCATGTTCCTGCAGAACAGAAAAGCCAAGGTTTCTACTCCAGACTTTTTCTGGTACCCAGAAAAGAGGGCACCTGGCACCCCATCCTCGATCTATCCATTGTAAACACCTTCCTGGTGATCCCAAAATTCAAAATGCTCGCCCACCAGCAGCTGCTACCCATGCTTTCCAAGCTAGCCGCCCTAGACCTAAAAGAGGCTTACCTCCACACTCCCATCAGGGAGTCGTGCAGGAAATATTTCCGTTTCAGGACAGGATCTGGGCACTTTAAGTTCTTTGCGCTTCCCTTTGGCTTATCTAATTCTCCCAGAGTTTTCACAAAGTGTCTGTCTCCGGCCATTGCCTTTTGCAAACAAAGGAATATCCAGATTTACCCATACTTAGGTGACTGCCTAATTCAGGCAGACAGCCAGGAAAAGCTGCTCAAGTACCAGGCCTTTGTAAAGTCCCTACTTACTTCCCTAGGGTACACAATCAACGAAATAAATCCAAACAGGTACCCACCCAATGGATTATATTCCTAGGAGCAAGCCTGGACACACCATCCCAGATGGCATTCTTTACACCAGAAAAGCAAACTTTCCTGACAGCCTACTTCTCCGTTAGCCGCCAGACCCCAGCTATCTGCAAAGAAAATCCTGCAAGCTCTGGGGTTCATGGCATCTTGCATTCTACTCATTCCATATGCCAGACTGCATATGAGGAAACTTTAGTGGTACCTAAAAAGCCTTTGGTGTCAACACTCTCAAGACCTGGAGACACTACCTATAATACCTCGCCTCAGAAAAGATTTTCTTTGGTGGGCAACAGCATGCTCCCACAACAAGGGACTACCTTTCTCAACACCCCCCGCCACCAAGACCCTCACTACAGATGCATCAGACTATGCCTGGGGTGCACACCTGGACGGCAGGTGCATACAGGGCCAATGGAGCACAGAGCAAATCCATCTGCACATCAACCAAAAAAAGATGATGGCTGTCCAGCACGCCTTGATAGCTTTCAGACCCTTTCTCTCCCCAGGGGCTCTCTGGATCAAAACAGACAACACCACTGTGATGTGGTATATCAACAGGCAGGGAGGGACTCACTCCTACCCTCTATGCAGGCTGGCCATGACCCTTTGGCGCACCGCCTCTGCCATGCAGCTGCACCTGTTAGAACAATTCCAACCAGGTTCTCTCAACTCTCTGGCAGACCACTTGAGCAGAAATCTTCTGGGCCCACACGAATGGCAGGTCAACAGAAGAACCTTCATCCTAATAATTCAGAAATGAGGCACCCCAAAGGTCGACCTCTTTGCCTCCCACACCCAACCATTAGCTCAGCAAGTTCTGCACCAGGGAGCATCACTGCATGGCTTGGAAAGTGGATGCCCTGTCTTTCCCCTGGGTCAGTCTATCGGTCTATGCCTTTCCTCCACTACCTCTTGTCCCCAGGGTACTTCTCAAAATAAAGGAGGAAAAACCAAGGACAATTATTATAGCTCCAGACTGGCCTCGTCAGCAGTGGTACCCCTTGCTGCGCAGCCTGTCCCCACTGCCACCATGGCATCTTCCTCAGATTCCAAACCTCCTGACCCAGAGGGAAGGGGAAGCCATGCATCCCAATTGCAGACACTCAGTTTGGCAGCTTGGCTTATTCCTTAATGCCCTGATCAATCTGGCAACCTCAGTAAACAGGTTCTAGATGTTATACATGAGGCCAGACGCCCTAGCACTCGAAAGTCTTATGCTGACAAATGGAAAAGGTTCTGCATCTGGATTCAGGCTAAGGGAGCCAATACGGCACAGCTCTCCCTCCCTCTCATTCTGCATTACTAGCTGACCTGCTACACAGTGGCCTCTCTCTCTTTTTTTTTTTTTTCCCCCCCTGTATTAAAATTCATTCTTTGCTCTCTCTGCTCATTTTCCCACTAAGCAGCCCCTTTTCTCATACCCTTTGATCAAACAGTTCCTAAGAGGGGCTAGCAACTTGAAGCCACCCAGAAGAGCACCAACCCCAACTTGGGACCTTAACCTTTTTTTTGGAAAAGCACACCCTGCCCCCCCTTCGAACCAGCCTCTTCAGCAGAGGTAAAATTTCTACTCCTGGAAGACAGCTTTCCTTCTGGCCATGACTTCAGCCGGGAAGGGTCTACGAGCTGCAAGCACTCGTGTCTGTGGTAGCCTTCATCATCTTCCATGCTGACAGGGTATCCTTCAGGACTAACCCATCCTTCATGCCCAAGGTAGTGTCCAGTGTGGCTCTCAACCAATCCATTCATTTGCCCAACTTTTTTTTCCTAACCCACAGAACAAGGGGGAAAGGATCCTGCACTCTTTAGATGTGCACAGACAGCTCAGACTCTATCTAGACCAGACTAAATCCTTCAGAAAGTCTGATCAGTTGCTGGTTAGCTTTGCTGCAGGGGCAAAGCCATCTCCAAACAAACCATTTTCAAATGGATAGCACACTGCATCCATTTCTGCTACAAATAACACGGAAAGCCTCCCCTCGAGGGGGTCAGGACTCACTCCACCAGAGCAGCCTCCACATCTGCAGCCTTCCTCAGAGGAGGCCCCACCAGGGATGTCCTGGAGGTTGCCACCTGGGCATCTGTTCACACCTTTACCAGACATTACCACCTGCCTATCTTCTCCAAATCCAGAGCAGGGTTTGCCTCTGCAGTCTTGCAGGGCATCCTAGCCAGCCCCTAGTTTCCTTGACTGCCTCCACCAATTTCCTCAGCTTTGGGAATCGACCCAAATGTGATGACTGCAACAGTGAAACACGAAGAACATAGTACAGTTGTGTACACTCTACATAAATGTAGATGTTTAAGTGTATTCACTGTTGCAGTCCTGGTTTTCCTCCCTCCATCCCTCTTTCTTTACAAGGGACATATTGGTATTTACTTTCTGCTGGTGGGGTTCTTCCACCAGAACCTGTCTCCCATTTGGGGGCTCCTGACAGGTTAGGGCAAGAAAAACTGATGTAATGGTGTCATCTGCCTTTATACTGCTGCCGACCTGATGTCCGTCCTTATGCGACAGCAACCGTCGCAGAAATACTAAGCCTCTGGTATTCGGGCTGGCTGAGGGCTACCCTACCAGGGATAACCCAGATGTGATGACTGCAGCAGTGGATACACTCTAACATCTACATTTATGTTAAGTGTACACAACTGTACTTTATGGTAAGATTTTACACAACTTGTCTATATTACTGTGCAGCTAAATTAATAGTGTTACCACAGAAACACAGAGCAATAAGGGAGAGGAAGGGAAGCAATAAAATGCCATCATGGAAGCATTGCATAGAGAAAATTATGAAGCAGTTAAGAAAAGTTTGAAGAATACAGAAGAGGGAGCAGAGCAATAAAAATACTTAAGATAGATGTGGTAATAGCAATGCCCAGTATCGGAACAGATCAGGATCAATCATAGTATTATTGCAAATAATAAGCTAAAGATATCCACACAGGCAGAAGTACCTAGATATGTAGATAAATGTAAAGAAAAAGCACAAAATAGACAATTCATTGATGACCCAAAAAAGCTTTATAGAGACCTAGGAAACAAAGCAAAAGGAATATAAACGCCACAAAAAAGTAAGACACATTTTGGAGAAATATTTCTGAAGATCCTGTGGAATATAACAAAGATGCTGAATGGGTACAAGAATTTAAAGAACTAAGAACAAATTCAAATATATGGGATATGAAATGGGATGAAATAATAGAGAAATTGAAACAAAATTGGGAAAAGCTCCTAGTTGCAAAACCCCCCCAGGTCCAGATGCAGTACTCAACTTCTGGCTAAAAGTGTTAATATCTTTACACAAAGATTCATCTTTGAGAAAGAATTGCTGTTATGTTCATCTCAGACAGATACCAACCTGGTTAAAAGGAAGAACACTCCTTAGGAGTGAACCTATAAGCCATTCTGGGAACTATACAACAACAGTTTGCCTTCTGATGATGTACAGACTGTGTACTGGAGTTGATGTAGAGTTAGTCATTTAGGAAAAAAAAAACCTCAATCACGTCTGTAGAACAAAAGGATAGCAAAAGAAAGTCATATGGAGCAAAGGATCATCTGTTGCTAAGTAAAGCCATAATGGAGGATTCTAAAAAAATGCCATGCATAGATTACAAAAAAGCATTTGACATCAACCCATATTCATGGTTAAAGGGATGCTTGCAGATGTACAAGATACAGCCTACATTGATCAATTGCATTACAGTGACCATGAACAGTGGCAAACCACTTTGCAGTTAGGCCATGACAGAGGGCAAATTATTATCCCAGGAATAAAAATTCAAAGTGGAATATTTCATGGTGATAATTTGTCACTGTTGCTGTTTTGTCTTGTCCTTATTTCATTATGTTTGCTTAATGGATTAGGGTCTCACTACCTTGCTTGAAGTCTCATCTATTTTTTGTGGATGAGTTAAAACTGTATAGTTCATCGGTTTACTATCAATTAACCGGATCGCACAACAGCGAATAGCGGTTATGTCGAACTACAAATCAAAAGAACGAACGGGAATAACGTCGAAGTGTGGTGACTGTAAATGTTGATTTCGATATTTTCGAAGAGTCACCACACTTCCGGGAACAACATTACTGTGCGTTGCACAGTAAATAACATGTTTACAGGGGGGCAAGCCTCCCTGTACCCCCCCGCTACTTTAATATACAAACTCCGGGATCGCACATAAGTGAGGGAAAGGGTACATTTCCCGATCCCCACTATAGTGCGATCTGTACTACAGTGTTGAACCTTACAACAGCTAATGCGGTATTGCATTCGCTATTGAACGGTTCGAAGTTGTGGTATTTGTGTTTACATAGTGCAAATTGACATTTTCGCACAAATGAAAATCGCACAAGTTGCGATCGACAAAATGATAGCAAACCAGTTCATCAGATTGGGAATTGAAAGTTCAATTGCAAGTTGTGAAAACTTTTTCAAATGACATAAAATGTTATTTGGTCTTGATAAATGTGCAGAAGCAATGTTTAAAGCAGGAAATTTGCAGTACCAAGAAAATATCAGTCTGAGATGGGAATGTGATGTAAAAGTGCTTGGGCAGGAGGGAGTTTATAAATATTTGGGGACTGATGAAGCATCGGCAATAAAACCTGAACAGATGAGACTAAAACTCAGTAAGGAATACCTCAGAAGAGTAAAACTAATGTTGAAAACAGCCTTAACATGTAAGAGTAAAGTCCAAGCTATAAACCAATTTGCTTTTAATGTTCTAACTTTCAGTTTTGGTACGATTGACTGGCTCCAAAAGGTATTGGATCAGTTGGACAGGAGAAAAAGAAAAAAATAAACCAAGTAGAAACTTTGCAGTGTGGAGGGTGTGATGTTCCCTTTCTAAATTGTTATGCACTTATGTTACAGTTTGATTTTTATTAATTGGACTATAACTGTAAAATATGTGCTACAAATAATCAAATGGAAAATAGTAGGTAGTCCACAGTTGAGTTAAAGCTGCAATATTCTTTATTGAAATACACAAACAAGCAGTCCTAGTTGAGTATAATGAAAAGCATCAAAAAACTTCCTTATTTATATATAATTAGGTTGTATGGAGCAAGGGAGTGGTTACAGAGGGTGGTTCTGATAAAAGCAATAAAAGCAAATGTTTCATGCTTCTCAAATGAGACACAAAAATCAGGTTATACCAAGATTATATATTCATTGCTCTGTAGGAGGTATGGGCCTCCTCAAAATAGACTATATGAATAGATCTCCAGTTGGTGTGACTACATGTGTATATATATGTGCTGACCTCATCATATCCAAACTTAGTGCAAGTTTTAAGACGCAAAGAGAGCAATTCTAACATGCTCTCACTACTCAGTTTAACAAAAGCATTCCAGTGTCAGGTGTGAATCGAAATCAAACTAAGTAGATAAAAATCCGATAGCAACTTAATATGCCAAAAAACAAAAGAGAATATGAGGAGAAGAATCTGATGAGAAAGAAATGTAGAAAGCCCCTAAATATAGTATTAAGTATAGAGATCTCCTGGAACAGTCTCCTGTTGATCATGATTTGGCTTGGGAATGGTTATGGAGAGGCAAGTTAAAACCAAAAGATGAGATTAAAACAGCAGCCCAGGACAGTGAACTATGTTCATGTTGGTTTGCAAGGTCTATTGAACATGTGGGAGAAACAGACAAATGTAGGTTCTTCATAAAGAATTGGAAACTGTTAAACATCGTCTTGCTGGGTGTAATACATTTGTGGCAGAGAGCCTGTATACAGAAAGACTAATAATGTGGCAAGACTATTGCATTGGGAATTATGCAAACAATACTATATAGATGTAGCTGAGAAGTATTGGAAACATGTGCCACAAAGCATTGCAGAGAGTGGTGAATTATTCATTACATGGGATCCCCATACCAACAGTAAAATAGATGCAAGAAAACCAAAATTAGTAGTCCATGAAAACAGACAAAAGTAGCATTGACATTTGCTATACTTGGTGATTACAGTGGCTTATGTGCAGAGAGATATAGTCATAAAATATTGGAATTTGTGGCTGAAATGAGAGCAGTGTGGAAGAAAGGTACTCTGATAGTTCCACAAGTAGTAGGAGCAGAGGGTTTAATAAAAAAAAAAAAAAAAAAAAAATTGATTCTACAGTTGTATTTAGTTATGCTACCAATACATGTAGCTCTGTTTAAGTTGCAGGAGTCCGTACCACTCTACCATGGCCTTGGCTTTATCTATTGCTTTTTGGAAAGGTTTGGATTCTAGAAGTATTCTAGAAGCTACTGCTTGGTTCTCTGTACACGTTTGCAAAACACCAAGTTTGATTCCTTCTGTTTGTCCAGGTCAATTTTTGTTAGGACCATTCCCAAGGGGCTCCCGGACTCTTCTCCTTCCACCTCCCAAAGGTAGTAAACTAAGTTAATCTACCCATATAGCTAAGGCTGTTGCAGCAGTGATCAATCTGATGAACATAGGATGGTTGTGAAAGTAAACTTTTACCATGCCATTAGATGTTTAAACAGTCACTGCTGCATAGCCTCTCTCTCCTTCTTTTTTGGTGTGTTTTTTTACACCAGAGTAGGAAGATTGATTTATTTTATTATTTATTTATTTATCTCTCTGCCTGACAGTTTAGGCATGTGGAAAGGTGCCCTGAAGCTTTGGAAGCTAGCTGGCTGTTGTATCCGTGTCAGGATAAAACCCCCCTCCCCCTATATCTTAGGACTGCAGCAGTGATCATTCAGACATCTGCTGTTTGTGCAAGTTTACTTACACAACTGTGCTTTAATTTCAACCCCCTGGAAAGGAATGATAACGCTGAGTCTCAAAACACTCCACCGCCCTCACCCCCCTTCCTGGTGTTCCTCCTTCCCACAGGCTCACTTTCTCTCATCACTGCAGCCTGGCCGCAAACGGTCTCAGACAAATTGGTTCTGAAACTAATTTGGAGAAAATGCAATTTTCAGGGGATGGAGAATCCTCGCCCTTTTAGGGGAACTCCCCCCCCCCCCCCCGCACCCAGATCAGACAGAGCAGGTGTTCATCTTGTTTCACTGTTGCAGTCATTACACTTGGGTTATCCTGCTGGCAGGTTACCTGCAGTCTGCCTGAATTCCAAAGTCTAGGTCCGGCGTCGGTTGCTGTCGCCTCTTCCCCGACGTCAGTACACCAGGGGTATAAAAGATGCAGCTGACGCCATTTTCTTCAGTCTTTCTTGCCGCGCGGTGCCCGAAGCAAAAGCAGTTCGCAAGTGCCGGTCGGCCGACTCCTGAGATTTTCAAAAACGAATTTCAGATCTGAAGTCGTCTTTAAAGCGAAGTACCCCGTTGGGGAAACTTTTTTCTTGCTCCAGTCCGATGTTAGAAAAAGTTAACAATTGTATTTCTTGTGGGAAGCAAATGCCTCATGAGGTTTTTCATTCTTACTGTATTCCTTGCCTAGGCCCTGATCACAACGTTGCTAGCTGTCGGTTTTGTGCTAGATTTAACCAACGCACTATTAAGCGTCGGTATGATTTTGCCTTTCATTACTTTGGCTGAAGATTCAATTATATAATGCCGTCGGAACAGCTGACGACCGGAGTTTATAAAAAGCGCAAGGAAAAAGAAAAGGACAGGCATCCGAGGTCCAAAACAGACGACGAGGCTTCCACTAAGCCAGTCATTGGTTCGGCGGTTCTCAGTGAGGCGCTTTCACAGCCCCTGGCGCCTGCTACCTCAGAGCCACAGGCTGCTGACGACTCCAACGTGGAGCCAGCTAGGCCTCTGGATACCCAAGGTATTGGACACTCGGAAACTATGCCCTCAGATGGGTCCGGAGCCGCTCAGCAGGCATCGGCTTCTGAGGGTGTTTTCAGATCTACACATTTATATGTAAAGCCTACTTCAGCTTCCAAAGCAAAGACTAAAGCAGTTCTAAAGACAAAGAAACAAGTACAGCATTCTCCTGGACAGACTACCATGCCTAAAAAACAGATGCTCAAAATGGCCGAAGACCTAATTACCTTGATCAGGGGTTCCCATCCCCCTCCTGACAAGAGGCTTAGGCAAGAGACAGAATATGAATCTTCAGATCAGGTTTCCATTTCCTCTGACTCCTCTTCCGAACAGGAATACTCTCTTCCTCCTTATGAGGATTCTGAGGCTGAAGAATCTATCCCTTCAGCCTCACCGCCTGAGGATTATTCATTTGGGGAAACCCTGCATACCATGAGGGAGCACTTCCACTGGGAGAGCCAAGACTACTCATAATCTAAGAAAAGGCTTCGAAATTTTCTTTTACTACCTCAGCACAGGCCTTTGGCTATTCCTCCTGTGTTAGACATTGTAGATGATGTATTTTTAGAGTCCGGACTTTCTCGTGACTCTTTACCTCCTGCCCCTGTTAAACCAGACAGATACTACAGGGTTCCAGATTCACATAAATTTCTTTATAAAAACCCTGCTGCTGACCCAGAAACTATTTCTCAGGGTCCCAAAGGGGTCAAGGCTTCTACTGCAAAAAACCCTATCCCCTCTGATAGAGATTCAAGGGCACTAGACAGATGGGGAAAAAAGGTTTACACTTCTGCTACTTTGGCTGTGAGGGCTTTAAATGGTCAATTTCATTTGCTTAAGTATCAGCAATACTTAATGTCACTGCTAAAACAGAAAATGTCAAATTCTGATTATGCAGAAAATAAGGAAATGCAGGATTTATTACATGTAACTGAACAAGTAGGAAAGCATACATTGCAATGTGGTTTTGATTCTCTGGAGGCCTCTTGCAGGGCTGCAGTTAAGGGTTCTGTCATTAGGAGGCATGCTTGGTTAAAGGAACAGAATCTGCCTGATCATGTTAAAGAAAAATTACTAGATGCTCCATTACAGCATGATACCTTATTTGGTGTTGAAGCAGAGGAGGTGTTGAAGAAAATGGAGGACAAAGCGAAATATATGCAAACAGTAAAGGATTTCTTACAGGTACAGCCACCCAGATTTAGCAGGAACTGGCCTACTAAGAATTGGTCCTTTCCAGTGTCAGACAGGCCACAGAGGCAGATACAGACACCCCAGAGGCAGATCCCAGCCCCAGGGCTCATACAGGCCTAAACAGTGGGGCGCTTCTACCTCCAAAAGCGGGGAAGACAAATTACAGCCATACAGAAAACAGTCCCAATGACTTTCCTCTGCCAGCACCAAACACTTATCTTTTGGCAGCCCTCTTAGGGGGAAAACTAGCACTTCTTTCTGAAAATTGGCACATGATCACCCAGGACAAATGGGTCTTGAATATAGTGTCCCAGGGCTACAGGTTCCACTTTCATACCCTGCCAAGGGCAAACGGTATGCCAGACCTGCCACACAATCAGTGGGCAGAGGCACAAAAACAAGTTTCATCCCTCATGGACATGAGGGCCATTCAGCAAGTACCACAGCAAGAGCAGGGACAAGGATTTTACTCAAGACTTTTCTTGGTACTCAGAAAAGACAAAGCCTGGAGACCAATACTAGACCTGTCTATTCTAAATACATTTCTGGACATTCCAAAATTCAAAATGTTGACTCTGCAGCAGCTTCTGCCCATGCTGGGCACGAAGGCTTGGCTTGTAACTTTGGAACTAAAAGAGGCATACCTGCATATTCCAATCAGACAGTCTTGCAGAAGATACCTCAGATTCATAGCTGGCTCAATCCACTACCAATTCTCTGCACTGCCCTTTGGCTTATCTACTGCACCCAGGGTCTTCACAAAATGCCTGGCACCAGTAATTGCATTTTGCAGACAAAGAGGAATTCAAATATATCTTTACTTGGACAATTGCCTTGTTCAAGCAGGGAATCTAAATCTACTAAAGCATCTGGTGTTCGTAAAAAGATTACTAATTTGCCTAGGGTACACAAACAAAAAGAAATCAAAACTAGTCCCCACTTGAGATAATATTCCTGGGTGCAAGCTTAAATACAACTGCCCAGATGGTTTATCTCACACCAGACAAAGGCAACTGACTTCTTACTTCAAAATGTTGGCAACAAAGACCCAGATGTTCATTGTGTTTCACTGTTGCAGTCATTACTCTTGGGTTATCCTGCTGGCAGGCTACCCTCAGTCGGCCAGAATTCCAAAGTCTAGGTCTGACGTCAGTTGTTGTCGCCTCTTCCTTGACATCAGTGCGCCAGGGGTATAAAAGATGCAGCCGACGACATCTTCTTCAGTCTTTCTTGCTGCGTGGTGCCCGAAGCAAAAGCAGTTCACAAGTGCCGGTCGGCCGACTCGTGAGATTTTCAATTCCGAATTTCAGAACGAAGTCTTCATTAAAGCTGAGTACCCAGTTGGGGAAACTTTTTTTCTTGCTCCAGACCGATGTCAAAAAAAGTTTAACAATTGTATTTCTTGTGGGAAGCAAGTACCTCATAAGGATTTTCACTCTTACTGTATTCCTTGCGTAGGCCCTGATCACAACGTTACTTGTTGTCGGTTTTGTGCTAGATTTAACCAACACACTATCAAGCGTCTGTTCGATTTTGCATTTCATTACTTTGGCCGAAGATTTAATTACATAATGCCGTCGGAACAGCCGACATTCAGAGTTTACAAAAAACGCAAGGACAAGGATAGGCATCCGAGGTCCAAAACCAACAAAGCCTCTACTAGGCCGTTCGCTGGTTCTCAGTGTCGCTTTCGCAGCCCCTGGCACCCGCTACCGACCCCCATGTGGAGCTGACTGGGCCTCTGGATACTCAAGGTGTTGGACACTAGGAAATCACTCCCTCAGATGGGTCCAGAGCCGCTGAGCAGGCATCGGCTTCTGAGGGTGTTTTCAGACCTACACAACTATATATTAAACCATCTTCAGCATCAAAGACAAAGACTAAAGCAGCTCTAAAGTCAAAGAAACAAGTACAGCATTCTCCTACTCAGACTTCCATGCCTAAAAAACAGATGCTCAAAATGGCCGAATACCTAATTACTTTGATCAGGGGCTCCCATACCCCTCCTGATAAGAGGCTTAGGCAAGAGACAGAGTATGATTCTTCTGATCAGGTATCTGTTTCCTCTGATTCCTCTTCTGAACAAGATTACTCCATGTTTCCCTATGAGGATTCTGATGCTGAAGAATCCATTCCTTCAGCCTCTCCTCCTGAGGATTATTCTTTTGGGGAAACATTGCATACTATGAGGGAGCATTTCCACTGGGAGAGCCAAGATTATTCTGAATCTAAGAAAAGGCTCAGACTTTCTGCTTCTTCCTCAGCACAGACCCCTTGCTTTTCCACCTGTTCTAGACATTGTAGATGTATTTTCAGAGTCCGGTCTGTCTCCTGACTTTACCCCCTGCACCTGCTAAGCCAGACAGATACTACAGGGTCCTGGATTCTCATAAATTCCTATATAAAAACCCCACTGCTGACCCAGAAACTATATCTCAGGGTCCCAAGGGGGTTAAAGCTTCCACTGCAAAAACCCTGTCCCCTCTGATAAGGATTCTAGGGCTCTAGACAGATGGGGGAAAAAGTTTACACTTCTGCCACCCTGGCTGTAAGGGCTTTAAATTGTCAGTTTCATATGCTTAAATATCAGCAATATTTTAATGTCACTACTTAAGCAGAACATGTTGACAAATACTGAATGTTCAAAGAACAAGGAATTGCAGGATTTATTGCATGCAACTGAACAAGTGGGAATGCATACTTTGCAATGTGGTTATGATTCACTGGAGGCCTCTTGCAGGGCCGCTGTTACAGGTTCTGTTATAAGAAGGCATGCTTGGTTAAAGGAACAGAATCTGCCTGATCATGTTAAAGCAAAATTATTAGATGCACCATTACAGCATGATACTTTGTTTGTTACTAAAGCAGAAGAGGTGTTGAAAAAATGGAGGATAAAGCAAAATACATGCAGACAGTCAAGGATTTCTTACAGGTACAGACACCCAGGTTTAGCAGGAACTGGCCTTCTAAAAAGTGGGCCTTTCCAGTCTCGGGCAGACCACAAAGAGGCAGATACAGGCATCCCAGAGGCAGATCTCAGCCCCAAGGCTCATACAGGCCTAAACAATGGGGTGCACCTACCTCGAAAAGCAGAGAAGACAAATCACAACCTTACAGGAAATAGTCCCAATGACTTTCCTCTACCAGTTCCAAGCAGTTTTCTTTCGACAGCCCCCTTAGGGGGAAAAACTAGCACTTTTTTCATCAAATTGGCAAATTGTTACCCAAGACAAATGGGTCCTGAACATAGTGTCCCAAGGCTACAGGTTCCATTTTCACACTCTACCAAGGTCAAAGGGCATGCCAGACCTGCCACACAATCAATGGGCAGAGGCACAAAGGCAAATTACAGCCCTCATGGACATGAGGGCCATTCAGCAAGTACCACAACAAGAGCAGGGGCAAGCATTTTACTTCAGACTTTTCCTAGTACCCAGGAAGGACAAAACCTGGAGACCAATTCTGGACCTGTCTATACTAAATATGTTTCTGGAAGTTCCAAAATTCAAGATGCTGACTCTACAGCAGCTACTGCCCATGCTGGGCAAGAGGGCTTGGCTCGTAACTTTGGACCTAAAAGAGGCGTACCTGCATGTCCCAATCAGACAGTTTTGCAGAAGATACCTCAGATTCATAGCTGGCTCAATGCATTACCCATTCTCTGCACTTCCCTTTGGCTCATCTACTGCGCCCAGGGTCTTCACAAAATGCCTGGCACCAGTAATTGCATTTTGCAGACAAAAAGGAATTCAAATATATCCCTACTTGGACGACTGCCTAATTCAAGCAGAGAACTAAGACACTCTTCTAAAGCATCTGGCATTTGTAAAAAGATTGCTGATTGGCCTAGGGTTCACAGTAAATGAAAAGAAATCAAAACTAGTGCCCTCTCGAGATATTCCTGGGTGCAAGCTTAAATACAACTGCCCAGATGGCTTATCTCATGCCAGACGAGCAAAAACAACTGACTACTTACTTCAAGAAATTGGCAATAAAAACCCACTTACCTGCAAGGAAAATCCTGCAGGCCTTGGATTTCATGGCATCCTGCATTCTACTAATTCCATATGCCAGACTGCATATGAGGAAACTACAATGGTATCTGAAAAGTGTTTGGACTCAACATTTCCACAGCCTGGAGACAGTAATTGCACTCATTCCCTGCCTACAACAGGAGTTTCGATGGTGGGCAGAAGCCTGTCACCACAACAAGGGTCTGCCTTTCAGTTTACCCACTGCCAGACAGACACTGACAACGGATGCATCAAATTATGTCTGGAGCCCCATATGGCAGGAAAATGTATTCAGGGCACATGGCCTGCAAACCAGATGCATCTTCACATCAATCAAAAAGAGATGCTAGCTGTTCAGAATGCCCTGACCGCTTCCAAGGACCTGCTCATCCAGGACAGTTAATGATAAAGACAGACAACACTAAGTTCATGTGGTACATAAACAAGCAGGGAGGTACACATTCCTACCCCCTCTGCAGACAAACAATGACCTTATGTGACACAGCATTGGCTTTTCAAGTTCACCTGCAAGCACAATTTCTGCCAGGAAAAACAAACACTCTGGCAGACGAACTAAGCAGAAACCTCATGGATCCCCACGAATGGAAACTGGATCCACAAGTCTTCAGCATGATAATAAGGAAATGGGGATGTCCAGACATAGATCTATTTGCCTCCCCTCACAACTGTCAATTGCAGAGATTTTGCACTAGGATTTATCACAAGCAAGCATGAAAAGTGGACGCCGTATCATTCAGCTGGAAAAATCTAACAGTATATGCTTTTCCCCCACTGCCTTTCCTTCCCAGAGTACTCCTCAAGGTCAGACAAGAGAAGCCAAAAATGATACTGATTGCACCAGACTGGCCACACCAGCACTGGTACCCAATCGTAAAGAGCTTGTTTCAAGGTCCAGCATGGATATTGCCTCAAACTTCTCAATTGCTGACCCAACAAAACAATCAGATCCTGCGCAGTCAACTCAGGACCTTAAATCTGGCAGCATGGCGGATAATGTAGCCATTCAGAACACTCCTCTTTCAAAAGCTGTTATGGATGTTATCTTGGAGGCCAGGAGGCCCAGTACCAGAAAATCTCATGCAGAAAAATGGAAGAGATTCTGTGCTTGGAACCAGGAGCAAGGCATTGACACGTCTATTCCAAATATTCCTCAGATTTTACAATACCTAACTGAGATGCTGAACAAAGGCCTTTCTCATCAATTAAGATTCATGCCTCTGCCATTTCAGCCCATTACAGTACGGAACCACCTATCTTTTCTCATCCTTTAATAAGGCAGTACCTCAGAGGGGCCAAAAACATTAGGCCTCCAAGGAGAGCACCAATTCCGGCGTGGGACCTCGATTATGTTTTAGAAAAACTCACACTGCCTCCTTTCGAGCCAGCATCAGCAGCAGATATAAAATTCTTATCCTGGAAAACAGCTCTGCTCCTAGCAATAACCTTTGCAAGGCGAGTCTCGGAGTTACAAGCACTCATGGCTGTGGAACCTTTCATCATTTTTCATCCAGACAGGTTTTCTCTGAGGACAAACCCTTCATTTATGCCTAAGGTGGTGTCCAATGTGGCCCTCAACCAAACCATTCACTTGCCTACCTTTTACCTAAATCCACAGAACAAGGGTGAGAAAATTCTGCATTCTTTGGACATACACAGGCAGTTGCACTTCTACTTGGACAGAACTAAAGCTTTCAGAAAGACTGAGCAACTTTTAGTGTTATATGCTGCAGGATCACAAGGGAAGGCTATCTCAAAACATACGGTTTCTAAATGTATAGGCCATTGCATCTGTTTCTGCTATTTTCAACATGGCAAATCAGTGCCTAAGGGCATTAGGCCTCATTCCACCAGAGCAGCAGCCACTTCAGCAACCTTCCTCAGAGGAGTACCAACCAAAGATATCTTAGAGGCTGCAACTTGGAGTTCATTGCACACCTTTACAAAGCACTACCACTTGCCTCGCTACTCTAAGTCCAGCGCAGGCTTCGCCACTGCAGTTCTGCAGGGCCTTATAGCCTCTCCTAATCCTGTTTAGCCCAGCCACCCATCCTCAGCTTTGGGATTCTACCCAAGAGTAATGACTGCAATAGTGAAACACGATGAACATAGTACAGTTGTGTACCTACCATAAATGTAGATGTTAGAGTGTATTCACTGTTGCCGTCCAGGTTACCCACCCACCATCCCCCTTCTCTTTGCTGGGACTTATCTGCACTTCTCTATCCTATACAACCTTTTTGGTGTATTTGCTTGTAGATGAAGAAAATGTTTGTTTTTGTGCATGCATACTTATTGGCATAATTTTCATCCTACCAATTTTGGGGGCACCTGACATCTGGGGCAAGAAAAACTGAAGAAAATGGCGTCTGCTGCATCTTTTATACCCCTGGCGCACTGACGTCAGGGAAGAGGCCGACAGCAACCGACACCGGACCTCGACTTTGGAATTCAGGCCGACTGCAGGTAGCCTGCCAGCAGGATGACCCAAGTGTAATGACTGCAACAGTGAATACACTCGAACATCTACATTTATGGTAGGTACACAACTGTACTTTTCTTCCAGTGCTTGTCACATGTAAGAAGCAAGGGTCATAGAACCAGAACCTGTAATTCATAAAGAAAAATTATTTTACTCCACCTTTTTGGTACTAAAGGAGTATAGGTTTGTCGTTTTTCAACTTTATAAAAGTTCTGAAATTTAAACTGCTGACATTAGTTTATCCTTGCATTGCTTCCAGACCAGTTTCATAATGTCTGTAGATGTCCTTCTATTCCTCTGTTGCAGTATTCTTAACATGAGGGGGTTGCCTGTCTTGACGTGTTGGCCAGTATACAAAAGACTTTTACTAGTAGGGGTGAGTGGTATGTCACGTGTAGGCTGTTGTTGGACATCTGTCATAAAAGTGATGTGTGCATGCACCATCCCCAGAATGTCTTTGCCCGCCAGTCTGGACGCTTCACATGTATGCACGGTCTGTTTGCCAAAGTGGTTATCTCAACATTTCAGATAAGTGCCCCAATTGGGGAATCCTTTCTTTACCTTTTTTGTTGTGGTTAGGTTTAATGTCATTCAGGAAAGGCAAATGTTCATGTGGATGTCAGATTCCACATAGACAACCACCAGCAGTGCCTTTTTTTTTTTTTTTTTTTTTTTTGTCTTGGGTCTACACACAACCATAGATAGTGTTCTGTCTGACAGGCCTTTCTGCCTAAAACTTTGAGAAGTAGGTTAGCTTACCTTTCCATTTATTTAGAGAATCAGTGCTTGTAACTCCTTGCCTGAGGCGGAATCGCTTGTAAAGCGGAAGACCAAGAAGCCTAGGCCTGAAACTTCTGCTGCACCTCCTGTGGTGGACTGTCCCGAGGCGGTTGCTAGCCTGGAGAAATGTTCAGCTCGTACGGCCGATTCACAGGCCAAGCCTGTAACGGAGTTTGCCTTGCATCAGGATTATGAGCACATTCTTGGGAGTACCACAGACATCCAGTACGGATGTCCATGTGGGGAGCCTAGACTCACGATTATGAAGGGCCATAGGGGAATCAACCAAATTTTAGTTGAGGACATGGATTCTGACATCAACAAAGCATTTTTCAACTCGTTCTGATCCACTTCAGTATAGAAAAAAACTTACACAGGATATTTTTAATGCCCTCATGTCTCTTAGGCCTCCTCTGGTTTCAGTACTGGCACACCCTGGGTTACCTGTTCTCAGAAGAGGGTTACAGAAGAGGCTTCTTCCGCGGAGGAAGGGTCTTCAGAGGATGAGTCCCTTGGCTTACTTACCTCAGATCCCCTCTCTACTAGAATACACTTCCCCAGAGGATGACTCCAATGGTACAGACTCTCTAGTGGAGGAAAGTGCCTTCAGTGAGACCTTGGGTAAGATGAGGGAGCCTTTCAAATGGGTAACTGTCAGATGTCTGAAGTCCAAAAAAGGTGCTACGAACCATTTCAGGTAGACACTCTTAGTCCCCCAGTTGTACCTCCTGTTCTACCTGCCTTTTTAGATTTGTATCTTCCATTAAAGCCCCTGATCTCTGGTCTCCTGCACCTAAGAAACTAGACATTCTGCAAGGTGCCTGAGGACTGTAAGTTCTTGTTTAAAGCCCCTTCTGTTGACTCTTCGATCATCGCTATGGCTTCTGATATGGCCTGTAGGTTACTTCCCTCCACCACCCTACTCCCTCTGACAGAGAGAGCTGACATATGGAGAGGTTGGACATAAAAGTATTTACTTTTGCAACTTTTGCTGTTAGGGCTATAAGTTATCAGACTCGCATGACTAAATTCACTTTGGAACTCTTGTCCCAATTTTCAAGAATTATTTCTGACATGCCAGACTCTGAGAATAAATCTTTGGCTTTATCCCTGATTGGACCCTTCTCTCAGGTGACCCGACACTCCATAAAATGTAGCTACAGTGCTGTGGAGGCTTCAGCTAATGCAGCTGCCACAAGCTTGGTCCTGATGAGATTTGCCTGGCTGATGGCTCTCTACCAGAGGACATTGAATCCAAAGTCGTGGATGACCCTCTAGACTATTCAGTCTTGTTTGGCCCCGCTGCTGCAGAACTGTTCAAAACCTTACAGGAGAAGTGAAAAGAGATGCAACAACTAAAACAAATCCTGTTCTCCTCTGTACCAAAATTTCAAAGGGATTATCCTTCTCGGCCAGTATTTGTTAGGCAGTCACGGCCTCCTCCAGCTAAGCCAAAAAAGTCTGGCAAGAGACATCTGCACCTTAGGACTCCACTGCAAACCCCACCTACAGACAGACCAGGATCCATCTGACTCTTTTGACCTCAAACATTCCCTCCCCCTTTTCCCTACAGCTTTCCCTTTCTTTTCCAGCTTGGGAAAACATAACACAGGATGCCTGGATGCTTTCAACATAAAAAGGGCTACTTTATGGTATGGAATTATCTCCTGTCCATCAGGGACATCCCACAACCTTCCCAGAGGCCAACTGCCACATTTTCCAAAGGCAAAGGTGCTAAAAGACCTGCTGGATCAAGGCAACATACAACCAGTACCATCCAATCAAAGAGGAAAAGGGTTCTATTCAAGGATGTTTTTGGTACTAAGAGGGCCCATGGGGGACTCATCCTTGATCTCTCCTACCTCAGCACCTTCTTGAAAGTACCTACATTCAGAAAGCTTACCTTGCAAACTCTTTCACCTTATCCCACAAGCCTGCATGGATTCCATAAACACAAAGAATGCGTACCTACATATCCCCATTCATCCCAGTTACAGGAAGTTCTTAAGATTCTCTGTGGCTTCCTGGCACTTTCAATTCTTGGCCTTGTCTTTTGGTCTCTCCACCGCCCCAAGGGTATTCACGAAATGTCTAGCCCCAGTAATTGCTTATTGCCGACTTCAAGGCATTCAAGTCTTCCCATACCTGGACGGCCTTCTCTTTCAAGCAGTCAGTCCAGGAGCACTGGAGCGCAATCTAAACTCTGCCATCTCCATCCTACTGTCTCTGGGTTTCCAAATTAACTACCAGAAATCTGCGCTTTCCCCATCCCAGGACCAGATGTTTTTGGGATGCAGGCTACAAACAGACCTTATGAAGGTCTTTCTCCCCACTCATAAGGTTGAGGAGCTAATTTCCTTTTTACAAAGCCTCATCCCACTGACTTGCATCGCTGCCAGGACCTTTCTTAGAACCCTGGATTTCGGGGCATCCACCATCTCGATGCTTCCTGTGGCAAAACTACACATGAGGAAACTACAAATGATTCCTGAAATCAGTGTGGCTGCAACATGCACACCCCCTGTAGTTCTCAGTTCCCCTCCTTTCTTGTCCAAAGAGGGCGATAACCTGTGGATTCAACAGCTAACTCTCAACCCAGGTCTCCCAGTCCATCCTTTACCACCGGTCCAGGAGATGTATACAGACGCCTCCGACACAGGATGGGGAGCAGCTTTTGGCTCCATAAAAGCACAAGGGACCTGGTCCCCTGCTCAAAGAAGGGAACATAGCAATATAAAAGAAATGAGGTCACTCCTGCACTTAACATAAGTTCAGACCTTTCAGACCCTCTTCATCCCAAGCCCTCTAAAAATTTTCAGATGATGTGACCGTTCATTCTTTGGTATGTGAACAAACAGGGAGGGACAAAGTCTCATCTCCTTTGCAGACTAGCTCTGCAAGGCTGGGAATTGGTTGTCAAACTTCAGTCTCCCCTCCAGGCTGTGTAGATCCCCTCCAGACAAAATGTAGTGGCAGACACATTGAGTAGGTCTGAAACACAATCCCACGGATGGATGCTTCACAGGTAAGTGTTCCTGGACATTGCCCACAGATTGGGGGGGGGGGGGGGTACTCCACAACCTTTTTGCCTCCCTTATAAACAGACAGCTTCCATAATTTTGTGACAGAGATCCTCATCCTCTGGTTTGGAAGGTGGACGCAGTCAGCTTTTCATGGAAAGGGATGTTTCTGTATGCATTCTCTTCCCCCTTCCTCTCATTCAGCAGGATAAAACAAGAGTCTTGATGGTGACCCCCTTTTGACCAAGACAGCATTGGTACAGTCACCACAAGTTACCCCACAGAGTAGATCTCGCACAACACAAAGGAACTCTAATCCATCCACACTTGTCTACTCTTCAGCTGACATTGTAGGTGATGGGCTCTTAATTCCTTTCAGGCACCTTTTTTCAGAAGACATGCTCCGGGATCTGCATGAGGCCAGGAAGCCCAGTACTAGAAAATCTTACTTGTCCAAGTCGAAGAGATTTTCAATTTGGTGTCTCTCTTGAAACTAGGACCCACTGACAGTGGAGAAGTCCCTTTGGTTCTCTCATACCTGTGTGAATTACTAGATGCTGGCTTGAGTTACTGTTAAGACAAGGTGCACTTGTCAGCTATTTCTGCCTGTCTGCCTCTATCTGCACCTTTAGCTTCTAGAATTGAGACTAAACAATTCTTAAAAGGCATCCTTCACATAAGACCCCCAGGAAACCTATTGCACCCCCTAGGATCTTAACTTTATCTAACCTTTGCTCCATTTGAGCCGTCCGCTTCTGCTTCCTTGAATTTTTTTTCCTGGAAAACTATTTTGCTGCTTGCACTAACTTCAGCCAGAAGGGTTTCTGAGCTATATGCCCTAATGACTTTCCTCCTTTCTTGGTGTTCCACAGAGTGTCTCTCTCAGCACCAACCCTACCTTTATGCCTAAAGTGGTAAATGAGTTTATCAGTCAACCAGTCTATTCATTTAAATAACTTTTTCCCCACTCCACAGGACTTTGCAGAGAGCATTTTACACACATTGGATGTGCACAGGCAGCTTAATTTCTGTCTGGAAAAACAAATATCAAGAAATCTGACCAGTTATTTGTCTTGTTCCACCCTAGGGCTTTGGGGCTGCCTGTCTCTAAACACACTATTTCCAGATGGATCTCTAAACCATTTCCTTCTGGTATGAGCACCATGGAAAAAGCCTCCCTTCTCCTGTTAAGGCACACTCTGCCAGGGCTGTGGCTTCTTGTGGTGCCTTCTTCAAAGGACTGGACATAACTCCATTCTGTAGGCAGCCACCTAGCGTTCAGTACATAACCTTCACCAAACATTACAAATTGGGCAGCATTTCTGAATCTAGGGCATGGTTTGCAAGGGTTATTCTCCATAGGTTCATGGAGAGCTGAACTGCCCCTACCTCCTCCCTTTCCTCATGAGTTTTGGTATTCTCCTTCATGTTAAGAATACTGCAAAAGAGGAATAGAAGGACATAGATTAGTTGTGTAAAATCATAGATGTCCTCCTTATTTCTCTGTTGCAGTATTTTCTCTCTCCCTCCTTCCCCCTGACTTTGTTCCTTGGAAGTACTTGGCCTACATACTTCCCTTAGACGGGCATCCCCATGGGGCACTCCGTTCTGAGGATGGTGCATTCGTACGTCACTTTTATGGCTGTCCAACAGCAGCCTATGTGTGACGTACCACGCACCCCTACTAGTAAGTCTTTTTTATATGCTGGTCGATGTGGGGTGATTGCGGCATGCAACTCCCTCATGTTAAGAATATTGCAACAGAGAAGAGAAGGACATCTATCGTTATAGTAAGATTTTGCACAACTAATCTGTCTTGGAGTTGCTTATTATTCCTATTGCTCTCAGCTTCAGGAAATTTTTGATATTTAAAGTGTCTGTTTTATATTTTCAGTTTTCTGCTTTACCCTTTGGGCTGTCTACTGCATCCCAAGTGTTTACAAAGTTTCTGGTCCTAGTGGTTGCCTATTGCAGAGCTCTAGACTTCCACATTTTCCTTATTTAGGCTGGCTGATTTCTGCAGGTCTTGTATTCAGGTGCTTGGAGTCCTTGGACAAGATCCTGTCTCTCCTGGGCTTCAAAATGAACCTTCAAAAGTCCTTCCTCACACCCTCTCAGCAAATTGTTTTCCGGGGGGTGTTAGTTACACAGCAAAAAGGATGGCCTTCCTCCCAGAAGAGAAAGTTCTGACCTATCAGGGCTTCTACATGTGGCGTCAGCAAGAGTATTCTTCAGAATTGTAGGCGTCATGATATCAGTGATTCTCATGGTTCCAGTAGCCAGGCTGTATGAGAAAAATTCAGTAGTAGGGGAAGAATTGTTGGACCTTCTTCCCTTGGATTTCCAGGTACCAGTACTGGCATTTTTTAAACGAACTACATTGGTGGTGGGATTAAATGTCTCTGAATCCAGAACTCCTTTTCTCTCTCCAGACCCCAGTCCAGTCTGACCAAATGGACTCTTCCGAATTTGGTTGGGGAGCGGTATCCATGGAAGTTCAGGTGCAAGGCATGTGGGGTTCTCAGTACATGCCAAAGCACATTAACATGAAGAAGATGCTGGCAGTGATCATACCTTAAAAGATCTTCTCTGCTTATGGATTCTGGGTCCTGTTCGAGTGATCACAATGCTACCATGATATGGTACCTGAACAAGCAAGTGGGGTACAAGGCCATATCCTTTTTGCTGGTTGGTAATGATGGCCTTGGAGCTGACTGTACAGCATTCTGTGACTCTTCAGACCTTGTACATTCCATCAGAGTGAAATATGGTGGCAGGCAGAATAAGCAGATCCTGGACAGACGTTCATGAGCAGGTACTCCATGTAGAGGTCTTACAGGACATGATCCAGGTGTGGAGGGCAACTTCATGTAGGGCTGCTTGTCTCCTTTCAAAAACAGACAACTGAAAAAATTCTTGCAGCCATGCTTGGAAGACAAGGTGCTCTCATTCCTATGGACAGGAGTTTTCCAGTGATTCCCAAGGTACTAATAAGGATTTAAGAATGAATCGTCAAAGACGATTGAAGTAACCCCATTTTGGCCCAGGCAGAGTTGTTTGTCTTTTAATGGAATTGGCTAAAGGCAATTCCCACAAGCTTCCTCACAGGCTGGATCTGCTCATATAGCACTTGGGCAAATGGTAGACCCCAACTTAATGTAATTGCAGCTGATAGCCTGTATATTTTCATTTTTATACATTTTAGGCACTTGTTCCTTGAGGATGTGCAGCAGGTATTGAAGGAGGCAAGAAAACCTGCAACTAGAAAGTCTTGCATTTACAGGTAGAAAAGGTTTTCTGGCTGATGCCTGGCCATTAACAGAGGTCATGAATAGCTTTTGACCCCTATTGTTTTGAAATATCTGTGTGAGATATGATGAGATGGCTTGTCATATGGTTTTATTAAAGTGCATCTTGTGAACATCTCCGCTTTTCTGTCTATAGATCCTTGTCTTGCATCTCTTTGTGGTCAAACAGTTTCTTGAAAGGAGTGTTGCATGTGAGAATCTCACAAAGTCAAATCCTTCCTCCCTGGGATCTGTGTTGTCCTTGAAAATAAATGACCTTTCTTTTGAACTTGCCTCTCGGGCTAAGTTACAGTTTATTACTTGGAAGACTGTCTTTACTCATTGCTGTGACCCCCACAAGGCAAGTCTCTGAGCTGCAGGCTGTCATGATGGGCCAACCCTATCTGATTTCTCAGAGGGGCAGAGTTTTGTTATGCACAAATCCATCATTCATGCCTGAAGTTGTTTCTGAATTTACCAGGTCTATATTATATATTCGAAGTTTCAAAACTTCGGACCTCATATGTTTGACAACATATGAGCGAAGTTTGAAACATCGAAAATATAGTAAATTAATAAATTTAAAAAAAAAAAAAACTTACCTCAATGCTCTGAGCAGGGGGGCAAGCCCCCCTGCATCCACCACACCCTGCTAGTTAAATATACCAACTCTGAAATCGCACTTCAGTGCAGAAAAGGGAAATATTTTGTGCTGTACGGAGCCGTTGCTTTTCACCTTCGAACTTTTTAAAGTTCGATCATATGGTGTCAACCATATGACATTCAAACTTTAAAAAGTCTGAATAATTAATAGGGACCCGAATTTACCTCGTCAAGCCATCAGTCTCTCAATGTTCTATCTTGATCAAAAAAAAAAAGGAAAAAAAAAGATTTTATGCACTTGGTGTGCGCACAGGCAGTTTGGGTATTACCCTGACAGAACACAGCCCTTTAGCAATGCTGAAAGGCTGTTTCGTATATGACTGCTAAGAAAAGTCAACCTGCTTCTAAGCAAGCTATGGTATGATTGTCCACTGCTGCTGTTTTCTGTTGCTCACCATGGTAAATCTCCAAGCAGGGTTAAAGCTCACTTCACTAGGGTCTTAGGGACTTATCCTCTTTGATGGCATATTGGAAAGGGGCAGACTCTGGAAGCATTCTAGATGCGGCAACATGGTCCTCTGTTCATACCTTTACAGAACACTACAAACAGGATTTCTTCCACTTCGCAGGTAGGGTAAGCTTTTGGAATATACCCAAAATGCTACTGAGGCAGTGAGGGTGCGATCATAGTACAGATGCATAAGTTCTACTTGCCTGTAACAGTAGATGTTCAAATTCCTCACTGCATCAGTGGCAACACTAACCCATCATTCCCTAGATTTTATATAGCTGAGGTAAGTTTCATCCTGTCTGATTCTGTGGTGGTTGGATTTGGTTTTATGATATTGTGATTGGCTGCAGATTTGCACTTGTCAGATGATTCTGACTTCAGTTATTTACCTTCTTTGTGCAAGCAAGGAAGCCTAAGTCACTCCCTTCCTGTCGCAACAGAACGCTTCCCCCTCAGGATATGTTCAGCCACTCGGCTGTCACAGGAACAAAGAGTGAGGGGAGTTGGAGCCAAATGCCACTGAGGCAGTGAGGAATTTGAACATCTGTGGTCATGGGTAAGTACGATTTACACAACTGTACTTTCTTCATGGCTTAGTTCATTTGTGCCAGATGAGTGGATTTTTGGGCAGCTTTTGATCCTTTTTCTAGCTTTCACAGCCTTTTTAACTTTCTTGGCTATTTGGCTCACTGCTTTCCAGAGCTTCTCTCCCCTTTTGTCTGTGTAGGGAGTTTTGCTATTGAGGTAATATCCGTTATTGATTAGTGCTGTTGAGGCCAAGTTTCTTTAAGTTAGACTTAGTGCTTTGTGTGAGTTCTGAGTGGCTTTTTTGACCGTTTCCAAGTCTTTGTTTAGAGTGTTGGACTTCTTGGGTCAGTTTTTGGAAATTCCCTCCCTCCATTTGTCTTGTGGTGTGATTGTGTAATATGATAGACAAGTCTTCAGGTTTTAAATAGTATGAGGCTTGTGGCCACAAAATCCACATGAAAAATGTCTTTACTCTTTGGGCTCTGCCCATCTAGATAAGTCATGTGAAATGTGTTCATTTGGGCTGTGAGCCCTATTGGACCATCACTCCAAGTTAGTGTTGAAGGGGGCCACCCCTGCCAAAGTGAAGACTCTGTCTTGTGTTTTGGGGTTACTTTCTTCAAAGAAAACTGCTGAGCTGAAGGAATGACCCAGACAAAGATGTAGACAGTGATCCTCCTAAGGAAGTGTCTAGGTAACCTTGAATACCCTTCTCACTTACAAGATGTTCTTCATGTTTCACGGTTGCAGTCATTACATTTGGGTAATCTGCTGGCAGATTACCCTCAGTCGGCCTGAATTCCAGAGTCTTGGGTCCTGCATCGGTTGCTGTCTTCTCTTCCATGACATCAGGTCATCAGGGGTGTAAAACATGCAGCCAACGCCATTTTCTTTAGTCTTTCTTGCTGCGCGGTGCCCGAAGCAGAAGCATTTCTTAAGTGCCGGTCAGCCGACTACTGAAATACTCGCGTTTGAGTTTCAGAACCAAAGTCTTCAATAAAGCTAAGTACCCCGTTGGGGAAACTTTTTACCGATGTCAGAAAAAGTTAATAATTGTATTACTTGTGGGAAGCAAATACCTCATAAGGATTTCCATTTATACTGTATTCCTTGCCTAGGCCCTGATCACAAAGTGCCTGGCCGTCTGTTTTGTGCTAGATTTAACCAACGCACTATAAGCGTCTGTATATTTTTGCATCTAAATATTTTGGAAACAGATTTAACTACCCGGAGATGTCGTCGGATGGCACTCCGACTACCGGAGTACGTAAAAAACGCAAAGAAAAGGACAGAGAAAGGCAGTAAAGATCCAAAACCAACGACGAAGCTTCTCTTAAGCTAGTCGCTGGTTCGTCTATAATCAGTGAGGCGCTTTTGCAGCCCCTGATACCCATTACCTTCAAGTCGCAGGCCTCTACCGACACCCATGTGGAGTCTGTTATGCCTCAACATACTCAAGGTATTGGACCGATGGATGCATCTCCCTCGGATGGGTCCGGAGCCGCTGAGCAGGCACCGGCTTCTGAGGGTGTATTCAGACTTCAACATTTTTATATCAAACCGAAAGCTGCAAAACCAAAGGTAAAGACACCTTCTAAAACTAAAAAAACAACGCCTGAGCCACGTGCACAGGCCTCTATGCTTAAACAGATGATCAAAATGGCTGAAAACCTCATTACCTTGATCAGGGGTACCCATCCCCCTCCAGATAAGAGGCCTAGGCAAGACACTGAGTATGAATCTTCAGATCAGGTTTCCATTTCTTCTGATTCCTCTTCTGATCAGGAATTATCTTTACCTCCCTATGAGGATTCTGGTGCTAAGGAGTCTATTCCATCTGCATCTCCTCCTGAGGATTATTCATTTGGAGAAACCTTGCATACTTTGAGGGAGCATTTTCACTGGGAGAGTCAAGACTTCTCAGAATCAAAAGAGGCTCAGGGATTTCTTCCTCCTCCCTCAGCACAAGCCTTTAGCCATTCCTCCTGTGTTAGACATTGTGGATGATATCTTTTCGGAGTCCAGCCCGACCCCTGACACTCTACCTCCGGCTTCCAGTAAGCCTGACTGGTATTACAGGGTCCCTGACTCTCATAACTTTTTATTTAGAAACCCTGCTGCTGATCTTGAAACTATTTCACAGGGTCCAAAGGGAGTTAAGGCCTCAACAGCAAAAAACCCTACCCCCTCCGACAGAGATTCAAGGGCACTGGTCAGATGGGGAAAAAAGGTTTATACACCTGCAACCTTGGCAATCAGGGCCTTAAACTGTCAATTTCATATGCTTAAGTACCAACAACATGTTATGGGATTGTTGAAACAGAAAATGTTGGTTTCAGAATGTGCAGAAAATAAGGAATTGCAGGAATTATTGCATGCAGCTGAACAAGTTGGAAAGCATACTTTGCAGTGTGGTTTTGGTTCTTTAGAGGCCTCCTGCAGTGCCGCAGTTACTGGATCTGTGATTAGGAGGCATGCCTAGTTAAAGGAACAAAATTTGCCTGATCATGTTCAAGCTAAATTGCTAGATGCACCTTTACAGCATGATTCTCTGTTTGGTATTAAGGCAGAACAGGTTTTAAAGAAAATGGAAGACCAAGCTAAGTCTATGCAAACTGTTAAAGATTTCTTACAAGTGCAACCGCCTGGATTCAGTAGACACTGGCTTACAAAAAAATTGGTCCTTTCCTGTGTCAGACAGAGCTCAAAGGGGCAAATCCAGACACCCTAAGGGTTCCAGCTACCAGGCTCAAGAGTCATACAGGTCAAAGCAATGGGGCACATCCACCTCCAAATCTGGAGGAGACAAAGCGCAAACCTACAGAAAGCAATCCCAATGACTTCCCTCTGCCTACACCAAGCACTTACCTTTTGGCAGCAGCCATAGGGCGAAAATTAGCACTTTTTGCTCAAAATTGGCAGTTAATAACCCAGGACAAGTGGGTACTGAACATCGTATCACAGCGATACAGATTCCATTTCCACACTCTGCCAATGACAAATGGTTGACCTGACCTGCCAAAAAACCAATGGGCAGAGGCACAGAAACAGGTTACGTCCCTCATGGATATGGGGGCCATTCAGACAGTACCAGAAAAGGAAAATGGACATGGTTTTTACTAGACTGTTCTTGGTACCCAGAAAGGACAAGGCCTGGCGGCCGATACTGGATTTATCGATTTTGAACACATACCTGGACATTCCAAAATTCAAAATGCTCACGTTGCAACAGCTTCTGTCCCAATAAGACAGTTGTGCAGAAGATACCTCAGATTCAAGGCTGGCTTAATGCATTACCAATTCTCTGCACTGCCCTTTGGCTTATCTACTGCACCCAGGGTCTTTACAAAGTGCCTGGCACCAGCAATAGCATTTTGCAGACAAAGTAGTATTCAAATATATCCTTACTTGGACGACTGTCTCATTCAAGCAGAGAACAAGGACACTCTTCTACGACACCTGGCGTTTGTGAAAAGGCTTCTAGCATGCCTAGGGTACACAATAAATGAAAAGAAATCATAACTGGTACCTTCTCAAAAGATAACATTCCTGGGTGCAAGCTTACATACAACTGCCCAGATGGCTTACCTCACACCATACAAAGAAATGCAACTGACTACTTACTTCAAACTGATGGCAACAAAAAACCCAGTCTTCTGCAAGACAAATTCTGCAGGCTCTGGGCTTCGTAGTTTCATAGTTTAGTACTAGGCTATCTGCCCTGGGGCATTTGTAAGCCTAGCCATAGTGATGTGGCTTTCGCCACCCCATAAAATGGTACAAAATGCACAGAATAGATTTAGAATACTGTGCCTCTGTCTAGTAATGACACAGTGAAGGTCCCCTTATATAATAGAATTAGTTTGCTGTGCCCCTGTCTAGTAGTGACACAGATGTGACCCCTGGGGTGAACTTACGATCTCCCATCCACTCATTAAGATTTCTCTTGAAGAGAGTCCGTGAGGGGCTCTGCCTAACATGAACTGGGATCTTGTTCCAGAGCATGGGAAGCCTCTGGGTTATGAATCTATCCCTCCAGCATGTCCTATTCATACTTGTGCCGAGGTTTAAGTCTTTAGCTCTCGTGGTTCTGATGGATTTGGATTTTTTGAGGTGGAGCTTGTCCATCAGTTCCTGATTGGACATGGCCTTGTATGTTAGGCAGAGATCACCTCTGAGCAGGCGGTATGCTACTGAATAGAGCTGGAGTTTCTTTAGTCTGGCAGAATAAGACACATGTTGGAGACCCTTGATCCTCTTGGTGAGGTACTTTTGTGGTCTCTCCAGCTGTTGCAAATGCCGTGTGAGATGCATACCAAATGGGGCATTGTACTCAATCATGGGTCTGATGAGGGAGGAGTATAGGGGTACAATGACATCCTTGGATCTGGATGTGAATCCCTTCATAAGGTGTGCAAGGTAGAATGTTTTTCTAACCACTTTGGCAATGTGTGTGTCAAAGGAGAGGTCGCTGTCGACTTGGGTCCCTAGGTCTCTGATTACTTTTTCCGTACTCGGTGGGTTGCTGTCTGTGATAATTTGTGGGTACTTTGTTTTTCCCAAAGGGGATGACTATACATTTTTTGACATTTAGTTTAAGGCCATGACTCCGGCACCAGTTGTCCATTTCTGTGAGGCCTTTTTGTAGGATGTACGTGTCCGCTGGTGTATCGACTATGGCACCTAGTTTGCAGTCATCTGCAAACTTTGTCTGCCACAACCCTCCCATGTTTGCTTTAACATCTGAGAAATAAATGCCGTACAAGAGGGGTCCCAGGACAGATCCCTGTGGGACACCACTTGTGACTGGCTTTGAGTCTGACATTGCTCCAGCGATTTTATCTTTATGGGTTCTGTCCTTTAGCCAGTTTGCAACCCATCTAGTGACATAAGGGTTTACATTTAAGCTGTTGAGCTTATCTGTGATGCCTGAGTGGGGTATTGTGTCGAAGGCCTTAGCCAAGTCCAGGTATGCTGTATGGACTGCTTTGCCCTCATCAATGGCTCTAGTGACTTTCGAAAAGGTCAACCAGGTTCAAAAGGCAGGATCTGCCCTTTACAAAGCCGAACTGGGTGGGGTCAAGTGTTTGTAGGTCCCCAATGTCTCTGTTTGAGTTCAATAATGATTCTTTCCATAGCTTTGCAGACCAGGCTGGTTAAGCTTATGGGGTGGTAGTTCCCAGGGTCTGTAGAGGTACCCCCTTTGTGGAGTGGGACCACTGTTGCTGTACGCCAGTGTTCAGGTACATATCCTGTAGTAAGGCTAAGGTTAAATAGCATTTTTATGTGCGAGTTTAGCTCCTCTTGGAGTTCACGTAGCACGCAACCCAGGATACCGTCAGGTCCCATTGATGCTGTGTTTTTAGCTTTGCTGAGGGCGGCTCTCATCTGGACATCTGAGATGACAGGGAGATTACATTCAGCTGGGATAAGTATTTCTTCTTTTGGGGGTGAGGGAGGGGAGAAAGTTGCACTGAACCTGTCAGCCAGAATGTTGGCAATATCTGTGGGTTCAGTGTATTTTTTGTTGTTGTGAACTAACTCTGAGCATATCTGAGGGTTTCCGCCCAGGTTTCTAACATAGCTGAAGAAGGCTTTGTGGTTATCTTTAGTGTCTTTAGCGATTTTTCTCTCAAAGTTGGCCTGGGATGTTTTTATGAGAGAACGTAGTTTTCTGCTAGTGTTGATCAGAGATGTCTTCCCTTTATGGGATTTTGCTCTGTCGTGCAGTAGCTTCCTTCTTTTGTTATACAATTTGTTAATGGCTGACGTCCACCAGACAGGACGCTTGCCTTTGGTGGAGAGGGATTTGGATTTATTTGGGATTGCATGATCCATGCATTCTTGGAGATGTCCATAGAAAGCATTTGTGAAGGATTCGGCATTGTGGGATGTGGTATCCACTGGCCCAGTGGGCTTAAAGGATACCATCTCAGTCTTAAGAAGAGTGAAGTCTGCTTTTGAGAAGTTTTTCACTGTGGTCTTTTGTGCTGGGGGTGGAGGTGGGATATGTATATCCAGGGTGATTAGTTTGTGGTCAGATCTCACTAGTGAGGGGTATACCTCCAGTGTCGAGCATTTTGTCCCCATGTTTGTGATAATCAGGTCTAGTATATTATCTCCCCTAGTGGGAGAGGTGACTAGTTGTTCCAGTGCATTTGAATTTATGAATTCCAGGAACCTTTGGGCTAGGGTGTTGGGGCTAGAATAATGTACCCAATCTATGTTTGGGTAGTTGAAGTCTCCCAGTATGATGGTATTTTGTGATGCTTTCATATCCTCCAATGTCTTCAGGAAGGCTAAGTGGGGTTCATGAGATTGGGAGGGTGGTCTGTAACATGCTACCAGTTGTATAGCAGTTTTGCCTATGGTTAGTTGCATCTGTATGGTCTCCGATGCTTCATGTGTTGCTACTAACCTGGAGGTGTGGGTGTCCTTGATGAATATGGACACTCCCCCTCCCTTTGTGGTTTGGCCCGGGTTTTGGGGCCGAAAAGCATGATACGAGGTATAGCCTGGTAGTGCTGGAGTGCTCTCAGGAGCCTT
Source organism: Protopterus annectens (assembly GCF_019279795.1). NCBI lineage: Eukaryota > Metazoa > Chordata > Ceratodontiformes > Protopteridae > Protopterus > Protopterus annectens. The sequence goes on from NC_056747.1 coordinate 753,798,988, forward strand.
GAACCAGGTTTCAGTTACTGCACAGACGTCTAGGTTCTCCATACTGAGAAGTGCATCGAGTGCCTGCATCTTGAGATTTAGACTTCTGGCGTTGAGCAGCATTACCCTTATTTTTTTCCATTTTTGTTTTTTAGGGAGGTGGGTTTGTCTTTTGAGCCTTGCCTAAAAAAGGCACTATGGGGGTGGCAAGAGCCTTAGCCAATGTCCGGAAGCCCAGTGGTGACAGGTGCAAGCCGTCCCTTGCGAAGCAGCGTGGCTTGTCCAACATGTCATCCCAGGCAGACAGACATTGGATCCCCTTAGAATGACACCAGTACTTGAGCCAATTATTAAAGCTTATCATCTTGTCTTTGTATTGTGGCATCATTCTTGGTGAGGGCAAGATGCTGCTCAGGGTCAGGGTCATACCAGCCTGGGCTGCATAATCAGAGAGCTTCTCTGTCCTTCATGTAGTCCAGGGAGGTACATCTCAGGTCATTCATGCCAGCATGGACAATGACGGAGTCATATTTGTACTTGCTTTGGAGTGACCTGAGTGCGTGTGTTATGTGGCGGATCCTAGCTCCCGATAGGCAGCTCACAGTCACCCTCTCCTTTTTCAGTCTGGTAAGCGGGACATCAGTGTGTCTGACTACAGAGTCACCTATTACTAGTGTATCAGGCATGGTGTTTGGCCTTAAGGGCTGTGATTGATTGACACACTGATTTATTGAAGTATGTGTTGCATGTGTTTTGTTTTGAGGTGGTGGATTTTTGTATGTCTGCTTTGGGAGCCTCTGTTGTTTTGGTAAGTTTTTTATTAGAGCCTTCGAGTATGTCTCTGTGTTTTTATGTGTTTGCAGTTGTGGTAGGTCTATGTGGGGACTGGGTTTGTTGTGTGTGTGGTTACCATCTCCTCCTGTCTGGTCATGCCAGCCCTGAGTTGAGAGAGTTCAGCCTCCAGTTTGGCTATATAGTTGCATCTCTCACATGTATTTGTGTTTGTTGGGAGAAGGAGAGGGTTGTCTGTGTACATGAGACAATTGTAGCATTGTCTCAAGATACCCAGATTAACCAGCTGAACTGGAGAGGACACCAGTAATCTACCACTCGACATGCCAGAACAGTATAAGGGAGTGCTGTGCCTTTAAGGGAAGTGGATATTCACAGGGGTGGTAGGTGGATGTAGTGCTTACTTAGTTATGAGAGTGCTTACTTAGTAGAGAAGTTTTGAGAACAAGTGCTAGGCTTATAATATAGCGAGTAGTCTGATTATACTAAGAGTAGAGCTTCCTTAAGGGAAAATTTGAAGAGCAGACGACGTAGCCAGAAGAAGTTTAACCAGCACTGCACTATGCGCACAATCGCGCAAAGCCGCACAAACGCGGATTTTAAACAGGGAACTTAAAAAGAGCTAGAAATGGTCCAAACCAACCAATTACTACAGCTCTTGTGCTGAGGTCACTTCCTACAGGGACAGGTAGGCTGCTCAAGGCTCCCCACTCCCACTGGTGAGCAAATAAACTTCCATCTATCCAAGTAAGGCTGAAATATTGCTTGAAACTACCACGAAGAAAAAAGTTTTTAGTCTTTTATTAGTAAAAACAAAAACGAGCGCTTTCACGCAATAAAATGCGCTTCATCAGGTTACAAATTTTACAAAGATTGTAGCTGCCTTTATAGTGAAGGCATATTGTCAATCATTCAATCAATTAAGAAACAAATTAGTGCATTGTTGAGATGATACATCAAAGTAACGCTGATATATTTGCGTTCAATAAAAAAAAAAAGCTTAAATATACTATTTTAAAAAACCTTCCAATACAAATGACACTTCATAATTTAAGACTTATATAAACGTATAATAGTCAATATCATGTTTTATGCCTGTAATTAGTGCAAATAAACCACTACAAATGGTTCTTAAGGAAGTCATGCCCATATTTGGGAAGTAAACAATTCAGGATACTTGTTATTACATGCCGCATTTTAAATTCAACAAAGCAAAGCAAAATACATGCTTTTCGTTTATTGCATCAGTCATGGAGCTTGAAATACTATGCGCCATTGCGACATTTTAAAGCATAATGTATTAAAATCTCATTAAATAATCTTTCACCAAAGGTGTATATCAAATAGTAATTGATTATACTGCAACTGAAATAAAAGCCTAAGCTAAAAGGCTAAGGGACTGACAAACAGTTAAACTAAAAACTGTGATAGTTAATGAGTGCATAAAGACACTAACGCTATTTTTCATTAACTCTATCAAGCTCTATGGCTGAAGAGATCATTAGCTTTCTAAGAACAGCCCAGAAAAATTTCATTCATTTGAATATAATTGATGTTCTATAACAAACATCTACTTTAAAGATGTTATTAAAATATATTATTTATATGATGAAAATACATCAAATAACGCAAATTCTATATATAAAAAGCTCCAGAATAATATCTATTGCAGGACTAAAAATGACAAAGTTAATCTTATCAATATTATAGGGCTGTGTATACCTGCGTATATATATAAAAACCAATAATGTATGTTATATCTGCAAACAGCACAAAACAAAATATTATGTTTTAAGGAAGTCCTTATTCCATGATCTACTAATATAATGATTTTCAATCTCAAAGCATAAGGGCATCCTATCCAAAATTTTTCTAATAACAATCGCAGGGTCGTAGAAATCCATTTAATACTATAATATTTTTATATCATGTATTAAAGATTCATAAAACATAGTTCCACTAAAAATTGTGTCAGAAAAATCAAAAGAAATCAAATGTATTTTGACTAATAAAAGCCGAGGCTAAATAAAAGCCAAGGCTAAATAACTAAAAACTAAGATAGCTGTGCAAAAATACAAACATTAGAAAGTGCTCGAGGGTACATATCACCATTCTACTAGCATGTATGCCCAACAAAAACAACAACCTTAAGACAACGAACAAGGTTATAATTGATTCTTTAAATAGCAGAATATGTAAAAATGCTATTAAGTATATTATATGGTAAATATTAATATGGACATTGTCAATGTTATTAGACAACCGATATGAATATTCATAAGATATGTATTAAAACCAACAAATGGAAATTGGAAGACGAAAAAATTCACCATAATATAGAAATCCTACTAATAGACTGGATATAATAAAACATGCAACTTGCTCACTAGAAAAATATAATGCAATAATATAGTGGGTCATGTAGGACCTAACAGGGCAGGCCGGATATTAACCATAGTATTTAAGCCAGGTGGTAGATGGGCTTTCAATCTTAAAATCCATCTTAGTTCAAATGTTTCCAGAGTATTCATGTGGTCTCCTTCTCTTCTATTGGGATCTATTATTTGCAGAATCTGAAATACAAAACTGTGTTGAGGGTGAGTGCTGCAATGTATAGCCAATGCATTGGTGGAACTATTTCTTCTTATGTCATAAATATGGTTATATATCCGGTCTCTAAATCTTCGTGATGTCATACCCACATAATAACTATTGCAATGATTGCAAGTAGCTAAATAAACAACATTCCTGGTGTTGCAAGTTGCATAAAATGTAGGTTTTAGACTAAACTCAACATCTGGGATATTAAAGTCTCCCTTCCTATTTATATATCCACAAAGTGAGCATTTTCCACAAGGAAAGGTACCTGTTTTTATTTGAGCCCTGATGTCAATGGGTGCAATATCTAGTTTTTCCTTGCATAACAACCTTTTTAGATTCATACAATTATTGTATCTAAAGGCCGGTTTTTCCCCAAGTAATCCTGAAAGTGTTGAATCTGATAGCAAAATTTTCCAGTTCCCTTTCACTATACTGGTTAAGTATTGCACGTCACTCGTGTATTTAATATCATATTCTATATTATGAAACATTTTCTTTTTACTCTGTGATTTAAATGACATTATCTGGGGTATTGAATTATCAAGTAAAGATTCTATCACATCATCTATCAGCTTTATGGGATATCCCCTATCCATAAAATATTTCTTCTGGGAGTTAATTAATTGTAGTGCATCTGATCCATCACTACAGATCCTTAGTATCCTGTTCATCTGATTCTTCACAATGTTTTGAAAAATGTGACGTGGATGTAAACTGTCATAGTGGAGAACTCCATTCCTCCAGCAGGATTTTCTGTAAAGTGTAGTTACTAATTCATTGTTAATTCCTTTCTTAATAGTAATGTCTAAGAAATTAATACTTAATTTGGAATATTCATAAGTAAATTTAAAGAAAGATGTGGTAGTATTCATAAAATTAATAAAGTCGTTCAAGGCGACAATATCCCCAGCCCACAGTAATAGAATGTCATCTACGAATCGTCTGTATAAGACTACGTTGTCAAACCTAGAATCATTAAAAATGTGTTCTTTTTCCCATTTGTGGACAACAAGATTGGCATATGCATTAGCACAGGGGGTGCCCATAGCCACCCCCCATGTTTGTGCATATACCATATTGTCATACAAAAAGATGTTATTATTTAGGACCAGGTCCAACATGCAACAGATGTTCATAGTCTCGATGTTATCCATTTTTAATTCTGTCATATGTGCTCTTATTGCATCTATACCATAATCATTGGGGATATTGGTGAAGAGACTCTCTATATCTAACGTAACTAATAAGGTATCTACTTTTATCTTATTTTTTACCATATCTAATTTAAGGTCATCTAGTAACTTGTAAGAGTCATGTAGTATAGTGGGTATTTTCTTCACAAGCACTCCCAGTTTAGTTTGTATGTATAAAGATGCATTTTGTGTTACCCAATGGTCACCTGATACAATGGGACGCAGTGGGGGTGGGTATTTATCCTTGTGTAGCTTGGGCAAACCTTTGATTATGGGTATCAGAGGAAAATCTATCATAAGGAAATCATAAAGAGATTTATCTATGGATCTTGTCATCAACAGATCGTAAAAAGTGTCATAGACATACTGCACTATGGATTTTACATCCGATTTTTCTATTTTCTTATAAGCACTGTCATTATTCAGCATATTTAACATTAACTGTTGGTAAAAGGTTGCATCCATGGCAACAATCCCCCCTCCCTTGTCTGCCGGTTTGAACACTAAACTAGTATCATTACAAAGACCTTGTAGCTCACATTTCTCTGTTGCACTCAGATTAACAAAGATGCTCTTTTTATCATGGCAATCATAGTAACAGTAAAAGTCCCGCTCACATGTTTTCATGAAGCATTCAATAGGTTGTGTTAATGGAGGCATAAAGGTACTTTTCTTCCTACAAATAGGGGCATCTGAATCAGCAAAATGATTAGGTGATGCATCCTTAAAAAGGACCTTAAGAGAAAGTTTTCTGCAAAATATGCGTAAACCTATCAAAGTGTCAGATACAACACTATGTTTAGAAGGGATAAACGACAAGCCCTTGTTCAGTACAGACTGTTCATTCGGTGTGAATGTCCTTGATGTTAAGTTAAAAAACAGGCTGTTCAAACTTTCATTCTTCTTTTTTGTTCCGATGTTTCTCCCGATAGTTTCCTTTTTCCTCTTCCCCGGCTGTTGGAACGGGTGCGCACTGCCCCTTTGTAGGGGAGAGGAAAATTTAAAGGTATGGGCGCCATAAATCTATTATTTAAAATGGTAGCTTTAGACTTAGCACCCAAAGTACTTTGGTTGACTAAGCCCTGCTGGTTGCAGGGCAAGGATGCAACAGGTGTGTCGGACACATTGGGTTCTTCATTAATCGCACTTTCTGACAACAATCTAGTATTGGTCGTTTCATTTAATACAGTCACAGTGTCATTATTAGAGGAGCATGAGGCTGCTGAAGCTTGTATAGGATGTGATTTATCATTCGGACTAGTTCTCGGCCATACAAAGATACGGCCGAGATGAAAATCTTCACAGTCACGCTTTAATTTTCTGGTTTTTATCTGCTCCAACTTGTTACTGTATAAAGCTAACTGTCTATTCATAGCTTGTATCTTTGAATTACAAAACTCAGTCTGATGATTAGTAGTAAGTAATTTATATTGTTCCTCTACCTTTGCAAGGAGCTCCGCTTCAATCGGTGTGAAATAATCCAGCAACAGCTGGATATATCTGTTTCCAAAGTCAATGTTCAACTGTTGCCATTGACGAAGTAGTTCAGGATGGCTATCCCCGTAGGTCGGCATGCATAGAACCCGCATGCCGCGGGGGATAACCTTGAAGTGCAGGCACGCTTGTAAATGTCTTCTCTGCCAGACGAGCCTATGCAGGCGATAAAGATCATTTTCCAGGTTTCTCAAGTTTCCAAAAAACTCATACAAATTCTCGCTAGTACTAGACGGACTAGTATGAGCATCACCATTAATGTCCATTCGCAATAGCGGGTTTTCTTTCTGATAAAACAGACAGTTCCAGTTTTCATTAACCATAATACTTACTGGGTTATAGTCTAGTTCAATACTCTGCATATCCATCGTGTGAAGACCGGTCAAATGCAAAAACAGGAACACCAAAAGCAGAAAACAAAAACCGATCATCCAGAGGTTCCTTGCATCAAAGGTAGAAGAACAAGGCTGAAATATTGCTTGAAACCACCACGAAGAAAAAAGTTTTTAGTCTTTTATTAGTAAAAACAAAAACGAGCGCTTTCACGCAATAAAATGCGCTTCATCAGGTTACAAATTTTACAAAGATTGTAGCTGCCTTTATAGTGAAGGCATATTGTCAATCATTCAATCAATTAAGAAACAAATTAGTGCATTGTTGAGATGATGCATCAAAGTAACGCTGATATATTTGCGTTCAATAAAAAAAAAAAAGCTTAAATATACTATTTTAAAAAACCTTCCAATACAAATGACACTTCATAATTTAAGACTTATATAAACGTATAATAGTCAATATCATGTTTTATGCCTGTAATTAGTGCAAATAAACCACTACAAATGGTTCTTAAGGAAGTCATGCCCATATTTGGGAAGTAAACAATTCAGGATACTTGTTATTACACGCCGCATTTTAAATTCAACAAAGCAAAGCAAAGTACATACTTTTCGTTTATTGCATCAGTCATGGAGCTTGAAATACTATGCGCCATTGCGACATTTTAAAGCATAATGTATTAAAATCTCATTAAATAATCTTTCACCAAAGGTGTATATCAAATAGTAATTGATTATACTGCAACTGAAATAAAAGCCTAAGCTAAAAGGCTAAGGGACTGACAAACAGTTAAACTAAAAACTGTGATAGTTAATGAGTGCATAAAGACACTAACGCTATTTTTCATTAACTCTATCAAGCTCTATGGCTGAAGAGATCATTAGCTTTCTAAGAACAGCCCAGAAAAATTTCATTCATTTGAATATAATTGATGTTCTATAACAAACATCTACTTTAAAGATGTTATTAAAATATATTATTTATATGATGAAAATACATCAAATAACGCAAATTCTATATATAAAAAGCTCCAGAATAATATCTATTGCAGGACTAAAAATGACAAAGTTAATCTTATCAATATTATAGGGCTGTGTATACCTGCGTATATATATAAAAACCAATAATGTATGTTATATCTGCAAACAGCACAAAACAAAATATTATGTTTTAAGGAAGTCCTTATTCCATGATCTACTAATATAATGATTTTCAATCTCAAAGCATAAGGGCATCCTATCCAAAATTTTTCTAATAACAATCGCAGGGTCGTAGAAATCCATTTAATACTATAATATTTTTATATCATGTATTAAAGATTCATAAAACATAGTTCCACTAAAAATTGTGTCAGAAAAATCAAAAGAAATCAAATGTATTTCGACTAATAAAAGCCGAGGCTAAATAAAAGCCAAGGCTAAATAACTAAAAACTAAGATAGCTGTGCAAAAATACAAACATTAGAAAGTGCTCGAGGGTACATATCACCATTCTACTAGCATGTATGCCCAACAAAAACAACAACCTTAAGACAACGAACAAGGTTATAATTGATTCTTTAAATAGCAGAATATGTAAAAATGCTATTAAGTATATTATATGGTAAATATTAATATGGACATGATATGTCAATGTTATTAGACAACCGATATGAATATTCATAAGATATGTATTAAAACCAACAAATGGAAATTGGAAGACGAAAAAATTCACCATAATATAGAAATCCTACTAATAGACTGGATATAATAAAACATGCAACTTGCTCACTAGAAAAATATAATGCAATAATATAGTGGGTCATGTAGGACCTAACAGGGCAGGCCGGATATTAACCATAGTATTTAAGCCAGGTGGTAGATGGGCTTTCAATCTTAAAATCCATCTTAGTTCAAATGTTTCCAGAGTATTCATGTGGTCTCCTTCTCTTCTATTGGGATCTATTATTTGCAGAATCTGAAATACAAAACTGTGTTGAGGGTGAGTGCTGCAATGTATAGCCAATGCATTGGTGGAACTATTTCTTCTTATGTCATAAATATGGTTATATATCCGGTCTCTAAATCTTCGTGATGTCATACCCACATAATAACTATTGCAATGATTGCAAGTAGCTAAATAAACAACATTCCTGGTGTTGCAAGTTGCATAAAATGTAGGTTTTAGACTAAACTCAACATCTGGGATATTAAAGTCTCCCTTCCTATTTATATATCCACAAAGTGAGCATTTTCCACAAGGAAAGGTACCTGTTTTTATTTGAGCCCTGATGTCAATGGGTGCAATATCTAGTTTTTCCTTGCATAACAACCTTTTTAGATTCATACAATTATTGTATCTAAAGGCCGGTTTTTCCCCAAGTAATCCTGAAAGTGTTGAATCTGATAGCAAAATTTTCCAGTTCCCTTTCACTATACTGGTTAAGTATTGCACGTCACTCGTGTATTTAATATCATATTCTATATTATGAAACATTTTCTTTTTACTCTGTGATTTAAATGACATTATCTGGGGTATTGAATATCAAGTAAAGATTCTATCACATCATCTATCAGCTTTATGGGATATCCTCTATCCATAAAATATTTCTTCTGGGAGTTAATTAATTGTAGTGCATCTGATCCATCACTACAGATCCTTAGTATCCTGTTCATCTGATTCTTCACAATGTTTTGAAAAATGTGACGTGGATGTAAACTGTCATAGTGGAGAACTCCATTCCTCCAGCAGGATTTTCTATAAAGTGTAGTTACTAATTCATTGTTAATTCCTTTCTTAATAGTAATGTCTAAGAAATTAATACTTAATTTGGAATATTCATAAGTAAATTTAAAGAAAGATGTGGTAGTATTCATAAAATTAATAAAGTCGTTCAAGGCGACAATATCCCCAGCCCACAGTAATAGAATGTCATCTACGAATCGTCTGTATAAGACTACGTTGTCAAACCTAGAATCATTAAAAATGTGTTCTTTTTCCCATTTGTGGACAACAAGATTGGCATATGCATTAGCACAGGGGGTGCCCATAGCCACCCCCCATGTTTGTGCATATACCATATTGTCATACAAAAAGATGTTATTATTTAGGACCAGGTCCAACATGCAACAGATGTTCATAGTCTCGATGTTATCCATTTTTAATTCTGTCATATGTGCTCTTATTGCATCTATACCATAATCATTGGGGATATTGGTGAAGAGACTCTCTATCTAACGTAACTAATAGGGTATCTACTTTTATCTTATTTTTTACCATATCTAATTTAAGGTCATCTAGTAACTTGTAAGAGTCATGTAGTATAGTGGGTATTTTCTTCACAAGCACTCCCAGTTTAGTTTGTATGTATAAAGATACATTTTGTGTTACCCAATGGTCACCTGATACAATGGGACGCAGTGGGGGTGGGTATTTATCCTTGTGTAGCTTGGGCAAACCTTTGATTATGGGTATCAGAGGAAAATCTATCATAAGGAAATCATAAAGAGATTTATCTATGGATCTTGTCATCAACAGATCGTAAAAAGTGTCATAGACATACTGCACTATGGATTTTACATCCGATTTTTCTATTTTCTTATAAGCACTGTCATTATTCAGCATATTTAACATTAACTGTTGGTAAAAGGTTGCATCCATGGCAACAATCCCCCCTCCCTTGTCTGCCGGTTTGAACACTAAACTAGTATCATTACAAAGACCTTGTAGCTCACATTTCTCTGTTGCACTCAGATTAACAAAGATGCTCTTTTTATCATGGCAATCATAGTAACAGTAAAAGTCCCGCTCACATGTTTTCATGAAGCATTCAATAGGTTGTGTTAATGGAGGCATAAAGGTACTTTTCTTCCTACAAATAGGGGCATCTGAATCAGCAAAATGATTAGGTGATGCATCCTTAAAAAGGACCTTAAGAGAAAGTTTTCTGCAAAATATGCGTAAACCTATCAAAGTGTCAGATACAACACTATGTTTAGAAGGGATAAACGACAAGCCCTTGTTCAGTACAGACTGTTCATTCGGTGTGAATGTCCTTGATGTTAAGTTAAAAAACAGGCTGTTCAAACTTTCATTCTTCTTTTTTGTTCCGATGTTTCTCCCGATAGTTTCCTTTTTCCTCTTCCCCGGCTGTTGGAACGGGTGCGCACTGCCCCTTTGTAGGGGAGAGGAAAATTTAAAGGTATGGGCGCCATAAATCTATTATTTAAAATGGTAGCTTTAGACTTAGCACCCAAAGTACTTTGGTTGACTAAGCCCTGCTGGTTGCAGGGCAAGGATGCAACAGGTGTGTCGGACACATTGGGAGAAGGGGAGGGTTGTCTGTGTACATGAGACAATTGTAGCATTGTCTCAAGATACCCAGATTAACCAGCTGAACTGGAGAGGACACCAGTAATCTACCACTCGACATGCTAGAACAGTATAAGGGAGTGCTGTGCCTTTAAGGGAAGTGGATATTCACAGGGGTGGTAGGTGGATGTAGTGCTTACTTAGTTATGAGAGTGCTTACTTAGTAGAGAAGTTTTGAGAACAAGTGCTAGGCATATAATATAGCGAGTAGTCTGATTATACTAAGAGTAGAGCTTCCTTAAGGGAAAATTTGAAGAGCAGACGACGTAGCCAGAAGAAGTTTAACCAGCACTGCACTATGCGCACAATCGCGCAAAGCCGCACAAACGCGGATTTTAAACAGGGAACTTAAGAGCTAGAAATGGTCCAAACCAACCAATTACTACAGCTCTTGTGCTGAGGTCACTTCCTACAGGGACAGGTAGGCTGCTCAAGGCTCCCCATTCCCACTGGTGAGCAAATAAACTTCCATCTATCCAAGTAAGGCAATGGACAACACAGGAACTACACCGCAGCCCAGAATACAGAAAAGCCTATAAACTGGTCTAAACTAGTCGAGGAGAGGCGGGAAAACAAGGATTATTTTTTTGTTTTTTTTTTGTTTTTAGATAGAAACGCACAGAAAATGCAGAAACAGTAAAAAATCAGTTACTCAGGCTAGCACACTTTAGTGGGCAGCCTCAACAGTTAAATTAAACAAACAAACTTTCGATCAAATTCGACTAAAATGTAACTTTAAGTGCAGATATTAAGCAATGCAGCAAACAGCTAAAAAAACTGTTTAAGCTTGTTTAGGGTAAGCTAGAGAAGGTATTTCAAGTAAAAAAAAACAGCAAAGATACTTAAATCCAGAAAGTAGTCGCTTTTCTGAGTTCTCTGTAGCTAGGACCACTCTGCAGGACCACGAGGAGCTTGTCTGAGTAGTATAGCCAGAAAAAAACGCCCAGAGGTGGATTTTAAACTGGGAACTTCAAAAGAGCTAGAAATGGTCCAAATCAACCAATTACTACAGCTCTTGTGCTGAGGTCACTTCCTACAGGGACAGGTAGGCTGCTCAAGGCTCCCCCCTCCCACTGGTGAGCAAAGAAACTTCCTTCTATCCAAGTAAGGTAATGGACAACACAGGAAATACACCACAGCACAGAATACAGCAAAGCCTGTAAACTGGTCTAAACTAGTTGAGAGGCGGGAAAACAAGGATTATTTTTATTTCATGGCATCCTGCATCCTACTATTTCCATATGCAAGACTGCATATGAGGAAACTTCAATGGTACCTAAAAAGTTTTATGGAGTCAACATTCCCACAGTCTGGAGACAATGATTCCTCTCATCCCCTGCCTGCAACAGGAGTTTCTATGGTGGGCAAAGGCCTGTCACCAAAACATGGGACGGCCCTTCACTCTACCCCCTGCCAGCCAAACCTTAACAGACTCATCAGATTATGCCTGGGGGGCCCACATGGCAGGAAGATGCATTCAGGGCATATGGGCACCAAATCAAATGCATCTACATATCAACCAGAAATAAATGCTAGCTGTTCAAAATGCCCTAACAGCCTTCAAGGACTTACTTCATCCAGGGCAACTACTGATAAAAGACTGACAACACCACAGTCATGTGGTATATAATCAAGCAAGGGTGCACACACTCATACCCCCTTTGCAGATTAGCCATGGTACTGTGGGACACAGCTTTGACCTAACAAATAAATCTTCAAGCTCAATTCCTGCCAGGAAAACAGAACTCTCTGCTAGACAATTTAAGCAGAAACCTTATGGATCCTCATGAGTGGAAACTAAATCCACAAGTATTCCGCATGATAACAGAGAAATGGGGGAGCCCAGACATAGATCTATTTGCCTCTCCTCAAAATTATCAATTGAAAAGATTCTGCACAAGGACTTATCACAGACAAGCATGGAAAGTGGATGCCCTATCCTTCAGTTGGAAAAACCTGTCAGTTTACACCTTTCCTCCTCTACCTCTTCTACCCAAGGTCCTCTTAAAAGTCAGACAAGAGAAACCAAAGATGATGATAATTGCCCCGGACTGGCCCCGCCAATACTGATACCCAATCCTATGGAACTTGTCTCAATACCCACCTTGGACCTTGCCTCGAAGACCACAGCTACTGTCCCAGCAGAACAGTCAGATCCTGCACAATCAACTACAGACTCTGAACCTTGCAGCATGGCTAATCATGTAATCATATGAACGACACCTCTCCGTAAAGCTGTGATTGATGTCATTTTGGAAGTCAGAAGACCTAGTACTAGAAAATCTTATGCTGACAAATGGAAGAGATTCTGTGCTTGGAATTGAGCACAAGGAACTGGTACAGCAGAACCACATATTCCTCTGATATTACAGTACCTAACTGAGATGCTTGACAAAGACCTATCTTTCTCATCAATCAAAATCCATGCCTCTGCCATTTCGGCTCATTACAATACAGAGCCACCAATCTTTTCTCATCCTTTACTAAAGCAGTATCTTCGAGGAGCCAAAAACCTAAGACCTCTTAGAAGATCACCATTACCTGCATTGGGACCTCAATTATGTGTTGGAAAAGCTCAGCTTGCCTCCATTTGAACCAGCCGCTACCGCTGATATAAAGTTCGTATCATGGAAGACGGCTCTGCTACTAGCAATTACTTCAGAAAGAAGAGTTTCAGAGCTACAGGCCCTCATGGCTGTAGAGCCTTTTATAATATTTTACCCAGACAGGGTGTCTCTGAGGACAAATCCTACTTTTATGCCTAAGGTGGTTTCCAGTGTGGCTCTTAACCAAACAATTCATCTGCCAACTTTTTATCCAAATCCGCATAACAAAGGGGAGAGAATTCTGCATTCCTTGGACGTACACAGACAGTTACGATTCTACTTGAGCAGGACTAAAGCTCTAAGAAAAACTGAGCAATTACTAGTGTCATATGCTGCACGACCAGAGGGAAAGGCTATCTCAAAGCAGACCATTTCAAAGTGGATAAGCCACTGCATCCGTTTCTGCTACTTACACCATGGTAAACCTGTGCCCAAGGGCATTAGGTCTCATTCCACCAAAGCTGCAGCTACTTCGGCAGCCTTTCTCAGAGGAGTACCAACCAAAGACATTCTAGAGGCTGCTACTTGTAGTTCTGTTCACACCTTTACAAAGCATTACCATTTGCCTCTCTACTCTGAGTACAGGGCAGGCTTTGCCACTGCAGTGCTGCAGGGCCTTATAGCCGCACCTTATGCTGTTTAGCACCAGCCTCCCAAACATAGCTTCGGGATTCTACCCAAATGTAATGACTGCAACAGTGAAACACGAAGAATGTAGTACAGTTGTGTACACGTAAATGTAGATGTTAGAGTGTATTCACTGTTGCAGTCCAGGTTACCCTCTAGCCATCCCCATGTCATTCTACAGTTTCTTTCCTTCTCTATCTTCTACAACCTATATGGTGTATTTGCTTATAGATGAAGGTAAAATTTATATTGATGCATGTATATAGATATGTAGATGTATAATATTGCTACCTTTTTGGGGGCACCTGACATCGGGGGCAAGAAAAACTAAAGAAAATGGCGTCGGCTGCATGTTTTATACCACTGACGACCTGACGTCATGGAAGAGAAGACAGCAACCGACACATGACCCAAGACTTTGGAATTCAGGCCAACTGAGGGCAACCTGCCAGCAGATTACCCAAATGTAATGACTGCAACAGTGAATACACTCGAACATCTACATTTATGGTAAGTGTACACAACTGTACTTTCTTGTTTGAATGCCCCAGTAATATCCAGAGGAATATGTAGATGTTCTTAATGTTTCACTGTTGCAGTCATCACATTTGGGTTATCTGCTTGCAAGTAGCCCTCAGTCAGCCTGATTATCGAAGTCTTTGGTCCTGAGTAGGTTGCTGGCTCATCTTCCATGATGTCAGCGGTATAAAGCATGCAGCCGATGCCAATACATCAGTCTTTCTTGCCATGCGGTGCCCGAAGCAGAAGCAGTTCACAAGTGCCGGTAGGCCGACTCCTGAAATTTTCGTTTTCCAGTTTCAGATCCAAAGTCTTCAGCTAAGCTAAGTACCCTATTGGGGAACCTTTTTCTTGCTCTAAACTGATGTCAGTAAAAGTTGACCATTGTATTTCTTGTGGAATGCAAATACCTCATAAAGATTTTCATTAGTACTGCATTCCTTGCTTAGGCCCAGACCACTATGTACCTCGCTGTTGGTTTTGTGCTTTATTCAGACCTAATATTATTCGTCATCAGTTCATTTTCGCATCTAAATATTTTGGTACTCTGTTCAATTATCCAGATATGGCTTCGGTAAGCCACCTGACTACTGACATTCTGAAAAAAACGCAGAGATAAAGACAGACCACATACGTCCAAAGCTGCCGGCGATACTTCTCCTAAGCTAGTTACCAGTTCGGTACTCAGTGAGGTGCTTTTGCAGCCCCTGATACCCACTACTTAAGATTCACAGGCCTCTACTGAGACCCCATTCGGTGTCCAGTATGCCGCGAGATGCTTCTTCGACTGTGGAACCTGCGGATGTCTCTACCTTGGGTGTATATCACATAATTGAAATCCCAAAATATCGACCACCATAAGCTCGAACTTGGAATGTCGAAATGTGATATAATCAAAAGCTCAGAACAGCAAATTTCTTTCCAGTGAAAAAATTTGTTGTTCCGAGAAACACACACACAGCACAAGCACAACAAAAAAAGTAATCCACACATATACACTTAAAATCCTACTTCTAATCCTACACTAAACCGTACCTACACTACTATCTGTCCACTTACCTTAACCCAAACCCTAAGGTCCGTAACTGTCGCACATTCACCTTACCCGCAGCCTAAGCCTAAGGTCCCTAACTATCGCGCACTCACCTTACCCACTTCCTAATCCTAAGGCCCCTAACTATCCCATTCCCACATGCACCTTAACCCGGTCCGTTCGCAGACTTACCTTAACCCGGTCAGTAACTTTCGCACTGTTGAATACTGCACAAACACATATGCTAATGCAGAGTGGCCAACTATAAAGTTTCCAAGTGATGGTTTTCGCTGTTGTAATGTTTCGACGTTATTAGATTTCAAGTTATAGATTTGATGTTATTGCATTCGATGATATAACATTTCAGTGTTATGATATAGACTCTCTACCTTGGATCGGTCCAGAGCTGCTGTGCAGGCACCGGCTTCTGAGGGTGTATTCAGGCCTACTGACTTGCATATTAAATCAATGCCATCTTCTTTAAGGCCTAAAACTTGATCCATGCCCAGAAAACTGACGCCCAGACCGCATGGTCAGGCCTGTATGCCTAAAAAAACAAATAAGAATGGCTGAAGACCTTATTATTCTAATCAGGGGAAGCTACCCTTCTCCTTCTGAGACCTAGAACTGATTTTCCTTCTGATTCTTCTGATCAGGATTCTGAAATTTGTTTTTTCTGATGACCAAGATTTGCCCTTATCTACCTATGAGGATTCTGATGCAGATGACTCTATTCCCTCTGCTTCCCCTCCAGAGGATTTCTCTTTTGGTGAAACCTTGTATACTCTTAGGGAGCATTTCCACTGGGAAAGTCAGGATTACGCTGACTCCAAAAAGAGGCTTAGGGAATTCTTACTCCTGCCTCAACACAGGCCTTTAGCTATCCCTCCTGTACTGGACATTGTAGATGATGCCTTCTCAGAATCTACCCTGGCCCCTGACACTTTACCTCCTGCTCCCAGAAATCCTGATGGGTTTTACAGGGTACCTGACTCTCACAAGTTCCTCTTTAGAAATCCTACTGCGGATCCTGAGACTGTTTCACAGGGATGCAAGAGCATTAAGGCTACTACTGCCAAAAACCCTACCCCCCTCTGATGGAGATTCCAGGGCCCTGGATAGATGGGGAAAGATGGTATACACTTGTGCTACTTTGCCATTAGGGCCTTAAACTGCCAGTTTCATATGTTAAAGTATCAGCAACTTATTACTGGATTGCTTAAACAGAAAATGATGTTGATTCCTGACTGTGCGGAAAAGAAAGAATTACAGGATTTAATGCATTCTGCTGAACAAGTTGGAAAACATACTTTGTATTGTTGTTTTGATTCATTAGAGGCATCTTGCAGGGCTGCTGTCACTGGGTTTGTACTTGGAAGGCATGCTTGGTTTAAGGAGCAATCTTTGCCAGATCATGTTAAAGCTAAATTACTGGATGCTCCCTTAAACCAAGACAGCCTTTTTGGCAACAAAGCAGAAGTAGTACTTAAAAAGATGGAGGAAAAAGCTAAAGCTATGCAACTGTTAGATTTCCTGCAAGTACAGTCTCCCAGATTTAGTAGGCATTGGCCCTCTAAGAATTAGTCCTTTCCTGCCTCTTCCAGGCCTCAGTCCAAACCCAGAACAAGCAGAACACCCAGCCTTCAGTCTCTTCTTCCAAAGCAGGGAGCAGTAAGACTCTCCCCTATGGTAAACTGTCTCAATGACTTAACTTTAAACCTTCCAAGCCCTGCTCAACTGACTGCTCCTTTATGGGGAAAGATCTCCCTGCATACAAAAAATTGGGAACTCGTTACCCAGGACAAATGGGTTTTAAATATAGATGTGAAATTGTTCGATCTCGCCGTTTGTTCTTGCACACAGGTTTGGAGCCGATCCTCGGCTCCGAGTCGGCCGCATCACAAGCCCTGCATCTAAGAGAAGCTCGAGGCCCAGTCTACATCCCATGATCCTCTGCTGCTATCCCTCAGATCTAGTTTGCCACTGCAACAGATCGTGTCAAGGAGAGCTCAGGCCAGTAAAACTTTTGTATTTTTTTTTCAGTATTTTGAGAATTTAGAGCTGTTTACACTAATTATTATATATATATATATATATATATATATATATATATATATATATATATATATATATATATATATATATATATATATATATATATATATATATATATATATATATATATATATATATATATATATATATATATATATATATATATATATATATATATATATATATATATATATATATATATATGTATATATATATATATATATATATATATATATATATATATATATATGTATATATATATATATATATATATATATATGTATATATATGTATGTGTATACATATATATATATATAAATATATATACATGTCTATATTTAGATATATATAGATATATATATATATATATATATATATATATATATATATATGTATATATATATATGTATATATATATATGTATATATATATATATGTATATATATATATATATATATATATATATGTATATATATATATATATATATGTATATATATGTATATATATATATATATTTGTATATATATATATATATATATATATGTATATATATGTATGTGTATATATATATATATATATATGTATATATATTGAGAGGTTCATACTAGGCTATCTGCCCTAGGGCATTTATAAGCCTAGCCAGAATGTGTTTGGCTTCACACCCATTTTAAATTAATTTTGCTATGCCCTTTTTCGAGGTTAGTATACTGTGCCTCTGTCTAACAGTGACACAGAAGTGATACCCCGGGTAAACCTACGATCTCCCATCCACTCATCAAGATTCCTCTTGAAGAGAGTCAATGAGGGACTCTGCCTAACCTGTACTGGGATTTTATTCCAGAGTGAAGGGAGCCTCTGGGTTATGAATCTTTCCCTCCAGCATGTCCTATTTATTTCAGTGCTGAGGTTTAAGTCTCTCGAGTGCGTAGCTCGATGGGATTTGGCTTTTCTGAGGTGCAGCATGTCCATTAATTCCGGGTTGGACATGGCTTTATACATCGGGCACAGATCGCCTCTGAACAGGCGGTATGCCACTGAGTAGAGCTGGAGTTTCTTTAACCGGGCAGCATATGGCATCTGTTTGAGCCCTTTGATCCTCTTGGTGAGGTACTTTTGGGGTCTTTCCAGTTGCTGCAGGTGTCTGGTAAGGTACATCCCAAAAGGGGCATTGTACTCAATTATGGGCCTGATGAGGGATGAGTAAAGAGGCACGATGACCTCCCCTGATCTAGATGTGAATCCCTTCATGATTAGGTGGGCAATATAAAATGTTTTTCTGACCATTTTGGCCACGTGGTTGTCAAATGAGAGATTGCTATCAACTTAGGTCCCCAGGTCCCTAATTACTTAATGGATTACCACCTATGTGGTAATTTGTGGGCACTTTGTTTTTGCCAAAGGGGATGACTATACACTTTTTGGCATTTAGCTTGAGGCCATGGCTCTGGCACCAGTTGTCTGTTTCTGTGAGGCCCTTTTGGAGGATGCTTGTGTTGGCTGGAGAGTCGATTATGGTGCCCAGTTTGCAGTCATCTGCGAACTTGGTCAGCCACAGTCCTTCCGTGTTGGCCTGTACCTCCGAGAAATATATACCGAACAAGAGAGGTTCAAGGACTGAGCCTTGTGGGACACCACTTGTAACTGGTTTGGAGTCTGACATGGCTCCAGCAATTCTAACCATGTGGGTTCTGTCCTTGAGCCAGTTTGCAATCCATCTAGTGACATAGGGGTTTATATTTAAGCTGGTGAGCTTATCTATAATACCCAAGTGGGGTGTTGTATCAAAGGCTTTTGCGAGGTCCAGGTAGGCTGTGTGGACCACCTTCCCCTTGTCAATGGCCTTGGTGACTGTTTCAAAGAAATCAACCAGGATGTTCATCGTGCATACAGCTGCAGTCATAACAGATGGGTTCTCCTGCCGTCAAGCGGGTCCTCGGTCTGCCAAATTCCAAAGTCTAGGTCCGGCGTCTGTTGTCGTCGCTTCTTCCCTGACGTCAGTGCGACAGGGGTATAAAAGAACCAGCCAACGCCATTTTCTTCAGTCTTTCTTGCCGCGCGGTGCCAGAAGCAGAAGCAGTTCGCAAGTGCCGGTTGGCCAGCTCCTGAAATTACGAAAATTTTGCAACCGAAGTCTTCTTGAAAGCTAAGTACCCTGTTGGGGAAACTTTTCTTGCCTCAGACCGATGTCAGACAAAGTTAATAATTGTATTTCATGTGGGAAGCAAATACCGCATAAGGATTTCCATTCCCTCTGTGTTCCTTGTTTAGGCCCAGACCACGACGTCTCGGTCTGTCGCTTTTGTGCTACATTCAACAAACGCACCATTAAGCGTCGGGCAGAGTTCGCCCAGCATTATTTTGGCAAAACATTTAACTATATTATGTCGTTGGATATTCCGACTCCAGTTTTGTCTAAAAAGCGCAAAGACAAGGACCGACTCACGAGGTCCACGGCCTCTACCGACACCACGCCAAAGCCGAATACACGTGGTCCGGTTCTCAGCGAGGCGCCTACGCAGCCCCTGACTACTGACGACACTTCATTGGCGGTGTCTCCTGTGCCCGAGGTCGCAGGCTCCTCTGCCCTCACCCCGACTACAGATACCGAAGCCACTCTTGGCGGTGAATCTCAAAATGTGAACAGGTCTACCTCCTCTCAAGGTGTCTTCAGACCTTCCTCTTCTTTTTCCATCAAGGCCTTCACTAAGTCTAAAGCAGCCATGCATTCTAAGAGACAAGCTACACAGGGCCCATCTCCAGGCCCCATGCCTAAAAAACAGATGCTTAAAATGGCTGAGGATTTAATTACTGTTATCAGGGGCTCTCAACCCCCCCCCCGGACAAAAGGCCCAGAGTGGAGGAAGAATCCCCCTCCTCTGATCAGGGCTCCATTATATCAGAGCACTCTGATGAACAGGAACATTCTTGCTCCCCTTTTGAAGACTCTGATGCAGAGGAGTCCATTCCCTCTGTATCCCCCCCAGAGGATCACTCATTTGGGGAAACTTTGCATACCTTAAGGGAACACTGCCACTGGGAAGGCCAAGATTATTCAGATTCCAAGAAAAGGCTTAGGGAATTTCTCTTGCTACCTCAGCACAGGCGTCTGGCTATACCTCCTGTCTTGGACATATTAGATGATGTGTACTCTGAGGCCTGCCTTAACCCGGATTCTCTACCTGCAGCCCCAGTCAAGCCTGATAGGTACTACAGGGTTCCTGACTCACACCAATTTCTATACAAAAGCCATGCTGCTGACGCAGAAACCATCTCAAGGGCCCCAAGGGAATTAAGGCCTCCACTGCTAAAAATCCATTACCTTCCGAGAGAGATTCCAGATCCTTAGAAAGGTGGGGAAAAAAGGTATATTCCTCGGCCACCTTAACCATGAGGGCTTTAAACTGTCAGTTCCATATGCTAAAGTACCAACAGTTTTTGTTATCACAATTGAGAAGTAAAATCTCACAACCTGAACAACCAGACTTGAAGGAGTTGCAGGATTTGATGCATAGTGCAGAACAAGTGGGTAAACATACCTTACAATGTGGTTTTGATGCTCTAGAGGCCTCATGTAGAGCTGCTGTTACAAGATCAGTCATACGTAGACATGCCTGGCTCAAGGAACAAACCTTACCAGATCATGTCAAAGCTAAATTACTAGATGCCCCTCTACAAAAGGATGTATTATTTGGTGCTAATGCTGAGGAGGTATTAAGGAAAATGGAGGAAAAGGCTAAATCAATGCAAACAGTGAAAGATTTTCAATAGGTACAACCCCCACGTTTCAGTAGAAATTGGCCTTCCAAAAATTGGTCCTTTCCAGCCACGGACAGACCCCAAATAGGTAGATACAGGCGCCCGAGGGGCAGAGGACAATCCCAAGGATCGTTTAGAGGCAGACAATGGCAAGCTCCTACACAGAGGTGGTGAGGATAACTCGCAACCATTCAGAAAGCAAGCCCAATGACTTTCCCCTTTGCATGCCAAGCAAGACTCAAATGGCAGCACCCTTAGGCGGAAAACTGGCATTATTTTCAAAAAATTGGCATATTGTCACAAAAGACAAATGGATCCCGGACATTATAAACAGAGGCTACAGATTCCATTTTCACACCCTTCCAAAAATGAGAGGCATGCCAAACCTGCCACACAATCAAAGGACAGAGGCACAAAGAATAATTTCAGATCTCATAGACATGAAAGCTATTCAAGAGGTACCTACGCACGAACAAGGTCAAGGTTTTTATTCCCGACTATTCCTGGTACCAAGGAAGGGAAAAGATTGGAGACCTATTTTGGACCTATCCATCGTAAACACATTTCTACTCGTACCAAAATTCAAGATGCTCACTCTACAGCAGCTCCTTCCCATGCTGGGCAAGGAGTCTTGGCTGGTAACATTGGACCTCAAGGAGGCATACCTGCTTGTCCCAATCAGACAAAATTGCAGAAGATATCTCAGATTTCTTGCAGGTTCAACCCATTATCAATTCTCTGCATTGCCCTTTGGCTTGTCTACTGCGCCCAGAGTATTCACAATGCCTGGCATCAGTAATTGCCTACTGCAGACTTCAAGGGATACAAATATACCCCTATTTGGACGACTGCCTGATCCAAGCGGACAGCAAGCACATTCTTCTGAAACATCTGGCTTATGTAATAATGTTGTTGAATTCTCTGGGATATACAGTCAACAAAAAGAAATCAAGGCTAATACCCTCTCGGAAAATAATTTTCCTGGGTGCCAACTTGGACACAAACACCCAGATGGCCTACCTCATGCCAGAGAAGCAGGGGCAACTAACTCAATACTTCAGAACACTAGCAAATTGCACCAGGCTGACTGCAAGGAAAATCCTGCAGGCTCTGGGATTCATGGCATCTTGCATCTTACTTATCCCATGTGCAAAGCTGCATATGAGGAAACTTCAATGGTATCTGAAAAACCTATGGTCTCAACACAGCCACAGTTTGGAAACAGTAATACCACTAATTCCATGTCTTCAAAAGGAATTTCTGTGGTGGGCTCAAGCATGCCAAACAAACACAGGTCTCCCATTCAGCAAGACTCAAGCAAATCGTCATCACAACAGACGCCTCGGACTATGCCTGGGGGGCGCACATGACAGATCGGTGCATTCAGGGCAAATGGTCCCAAAAAGAAAAGCATCTTCACATCAATCAAAAGGAAATGCTAGCAGTAATAAATGCTATTATAGCTTTCAAAGACCTTCTGCAACCAGGTCGACTATTGATAAGAACGGACAACACCACAGTAATGTGGTACATAAACAGGGAGAAACCCATTCATACCCCCTATGCAGACTGGCCATGTCACTTTGGAACATGGCCCTGGACTTACAAATTGAACTACAAGCACAGTACTTGCCAGGCAAGGAAAACATGCTGGCAGGCAACCTAAGCAGAAATATGACAGATCCACATGAATGGAAGTTGCATCCTCAAGTTTTTACTGAGATAATGCAAGCATGGGGAAGGCCAGACATAGATCTCTCTGCCTCCCACAAAAATCACCAATTGACAAAATACTGCTCAAGGATTTTTCATCCAAAGGCCTGGAGAGTGGACGCTCTCTCTTACAGTTGGACATCAATGACTGTTTATGCCTTCCCACCTCTTCCTCTGCTGCCCAAAGTTCTATTAAAAACCAGAGCAGACGGACCAAAGATGATTCTCATTGCTCCAGACTGGCCAAGACAACACTGGTACCCACTCCTGAGGAGCCTGACGCATTCCCCACCATGGACCCTGCCTCTAATGCCTCCTCTTCTGACTCAGCACAGCTTCAGAACTCTTCACAGTCAGCTAAAAACACTCAATCTAGCCGCATGGAAGATTCCTTAGCATCACAACAGACCCTACTCTCCAAGGAAGTGCAGGATGTCATTTTGGAGGCCAGAAGACCGTCTACTAGAAAAGCTTACTCCACAAAATGGAAACGGTTTTGTGTCTGGAATGAGAAAAAGGGCCAGGATCCTGGAAAACTGAATTTACCGCAAATATTACAGTATCTAGTGGAGCTGCTAAGCAGTGGACTTTCATTCTCCTCCATCAAAATCCATGCCTCAGCCATTTCTGCAGAATACAACACTGATCCACCCTTATTCTCTCACCCCCTCTTAAGACAGTTCCTCAGAGGGGCTAAGAATCTAAAACCCCCAAGGAAACAACCAATACCTGCTTGGGATCTCAATTTCATTCTAGAAAAACTGACCTTGCCTCCTTTTGAGCCAGCTGCCTCATCAGATTTGCAATATTTGTCCTGGAAAACAGCTTTCCTTCTGGCTATTACCTCAGCTCGTAGGGTTTCGGAACTACAAGCTCTCATGGCTGTGCAGCCTTTTATCATCTTCCATCAGGGCAGAGTTTCCTTACGAACCATCCCGTCCTTTATGCCAAAAGTGGTATCCAGGGTAGCTTTGAATCAGGCTATACACTTACCTACCTTTTACCCTAATCCTCAAAACAAAGGGGAGAGATTACTACATTCCTTGGACATCCACAGACAACTGCGTTATTATTTGGACAGAACAAAGCCTTTCAGAAAATCAGAACAGCTCTTTGTGTCCTATGCTATAGGAGCTCGAGGAAAGCCAATTTCGAAACAGACAATCTCAAAACGGATAGCCCACTGCATACGCTTTTGCTATTCTTTTCATGGCAAAACTGTACCTACAGGCATCAGATCTCACTCCACAAGGGTCACGGCTACCTCTGCTGCTTTTCTCAGAGGAGTTCCTACCAAAGATATTTTGGAAGCAGCCACTTGGAGTTCTGTGCATACCTTCTCCAAGCACTACCACCTTCTACTGTACTCCAAATCTAGAGCGGGCTTTGCCACTGTAGTCTTGCAGGGCATTCTGGCTCCTCCTAGTTCCACCTAGTGCCTACCACCCCTTTCTTAGCTTTGGGATTCTACCCATCTGTTATGACTGCAGCTGTATGCACGATGAACATAGTACAGTTTTGTACCTACCATAAATGTAGATGTTCGAGTGCTAATACAGCTGCAGTACAGGTTTCCCTCCCTCCTTCCCCTCTTGGGACAGGCCTATTGGCTAACATCTCCTCAGGCAACCTGATTGGGGTATTCATTCTTGATGTATTTGCTTGCACTACTGTATTTTGATTATACGGCATTGCTTTATTACACAAATTTATGTATTGCCTTCCTTCTGGGGGGCACCTGACATCTGGGTCAAGAAAAACTGAAGAAAATGGCGTCTGCTGGTTCTTTTATACCCCTGTCGCACTGACGTCAGGGAAGAAGCGACGACAACCGACGCTGGACCTAGACTTTGGAATTCGGCCGACCGAGGACCCGCCTGACGGCAGGAGAACCCATCTGTTATGACTGCAGCTGTATTAGCACTTGAACATCTACATTTATGGTAGGTACAAAACTGTACTTTTAAGAGGCAGGATCTGCCCTTAAAGCCGAACTGGGTAGGATCCAGTGTCTGTAGGTCCCCAATATCTTTATTTATGAGGTCCATGATGATCCTTTCCATAGCTTTGCAGACCAAGCTAGTCAGGCTTATGGGGCGATAATTTCCAGGATCCGTTGAGGCACCACTTTTATGGAGAGGGACCACTGTTGCTGTACGCCTCTCTTTGGGCACATATCCTGTAGTAAGGCTGAGATTGAACAGTAGTTTTATGTTTGGGTTTAGCTCTTCTTGGAGTTCATGTAGGACGCAGCCCGGGACACCGTCTGGTCTCATTGATGCTGGGTTTTTTTGCTTTGGAGAGGGCGGCTCTTACCTCAGCATCTGAGATATCAGGGGGGCAGCACTCTACTGGGATAGATATTTGCCCTTTTGGTGGGGAGGGGGGGGGACATTTGCACTGAACCTGTCAGCTAGGATGTTGGCAATGTCCGTGGGTTCAGTGTATTTTTTGTCATTTTGGACTAATTCTGAGCATATCTGGGAATTACCACCCAGGTTCCTAACATAACTAAAGAAAGCCTTCTGATTATCCTTAGTGTCCTGTGCAATTTTTATCTCGAAGCTGGCCTTAGACAATTTTATGAGTGCCCGTAGTTTTTTGCTAATGCTGATCAGTGATGCCTTCCCTTTTTGGGATTTTGCTCTGTCATTTACTAGCTTCCTCCTTTTATTGTATAGTTTGTTTATGGCTGGGGTCCACCAGATAGGATGTCTGCCTTTGGAGGATTGGGTCTTGGTTTTATTTGGGATCGCATGATCCATGCATTCCTGAAGGTGTTCATAGAATGCATTTATAAAGGATTCTGCGGTCTGGGCCGTATTTTCCATCGGCCAGGGGGCTTTGAAGGATTCCACCTCAGTTTTGAGGAGTGTGAAAATTGCTTTGGAGAAGTTTTTCACTGTGGTTTTCTGGGCAGGGGGTGGGGTAGGGATGTGAATATCCAGTGAGATTAGTTTAT
Organism: Protopterus annectens; assembly: GCF_019279795.1. Lineage (NCBI taxonomy): Eukaryota > Metazoa > Chordata > Ceratodontiformes > Protopteridae > Protopterus > Protopterus annectens. The sequence goes on from NC_056747.1 coordinate 753,825,005, forward strand.
GGTCTGATCTTACCAGTGAGGGATACACTTCTGGTCTGTAGCATAGAGACCCCATGTTGGTGATGATCAGGTCCAGTATGTTTTCCCCTCTTGTGGGAGTGGTAACAAGTTGTTCCATAGCATTTGAGTTTATAAATTCTAGGAACCTTTGGGCTAGGGTGTTGGAACTAGAGTAATGCTCCCAGTCTATGTTTGGGTAGTTAAAGTCGCCCAGTATAATGGTGTTTGGAGAGACCTTCATATTTTCCAGTGTTCTGAGGAAGGCCGAGTGGGGTTCCTGGGTTTGGGAGGGTGGTCTGTCGCAGGCTATAAACTGGAAGGCAGTTTTACCCACTGTTAGTTGCACATGGACAGTCTCTGATGCTTCGTGCTTTGCCACCAACTTGGAGGTGTGGGTATCTTTGATGAATATCATTACTCCCCCTCCTTTTGTGGTTCGGTCCAAGTTTTGGGGCCGAAAAGCATGGTATGAGGTATAACCTGGTAGTGCTGGGGGGCTCTCGGGAGTCCTGAACCAGGTTTCTGTTACTGCACAGATATCAATGTTCTCCATGCTAAGGAGAGTTTTGAGTGCGTGCATCTTGAGGTTTAGACTTCTGGTGTTGAGTAGCATTACTCTTAGTTTCTTATCCCTTGTGATACCTATGGAGGTGGGTTTGTCTTTTGAGCCTTGCCTAAAAAAGGCACTATGGGGGTAGCAAGAGCCTTTGCCAATATCCGAAAGCCCAGGGGTGACAGGTGCAAGCCGTCCCTAGCGAAGCATCATGGCTTGTCGAGCATATCATCCCAAGCTGACAGGCATTGGATCCCCTTTGAATGACACCAGTACTTAAGCCAATTGTTGAAATTGATCATCTTGTCTTCATATTGTGGCATCATTCTTGGTAAGGGTAAGATGCTACTCAAGGTCAGGGTCATACCGGCCTGGGCTACATGCTCAGAGAGCTCCTTTATGTCTCTTTTCATGTAGTCCAGGAAGGTACGTGTCGGGTCATTCACACCAGCATGGACAATGACTGAGTCATATTTGGACTTGCCTTGGAGTGACCTGAGTGCTTGTGTTATGTGGCAGATCCTATCGCCCGACAGGCTGCTCACCGTGACCCTCTCCTTGTTCAGCCTGGTGAGCGGGATGTCAGTGTGCCTGACGATAGTCACCTATTACAAGTGTATCAGGTGTGTTGCTTAGTCTTAAGGGCTGTGACTGTTTGGCACACTGGCTTTGTGAGATGTGTTGCACGTGTTTTGTTTTGGGGTAGCGGTTGCTTGGGTGTCTGCTTTGGAGGTCTCTGCTGCTTAGGCAGATCTTTATTTAGAGCCTCTGAGTATGTTTTTGTGTGATTGTGTTTGGTTTGCTGTCGTGGTAGGTCTATGTGAGACTGGAATTGTACTGAGTGTGGTTTCCTTCTCCTCCTAACTGGTTATGCCAGTACTGAGTTGAGAGAGCTTAGCCTCCAGTTTGACTATATGGTTGCATCTCTCACATGTGTTGGAATTTGTTGGGAGGAGGAGAGGGTTGTCTGTGTACATGAGGCAGTTGTAACATTGCCTCAAGATTCCCAGATTCACCAGCTGGACCGGAGAGGAGATTGACAACTGACCTTTGGACATGCTAGATTAATATTGGGAATTCCTTAATAATTGAAAACAAGGGCCAGTGGGGCGTGAGGGTGTAGTGCTTTTAATTTTTAGTGCTGACTTATATAATTGCTTTAGTGAGCAAGTGCCAGGTAACTTAAGTGCAATGTGTTACAGGTAACTTAAATGCAAAAACGACAAACAGTAACTTTCTTTCAAGTGAAACAAGGAAATAAGTACAGTAAGCAATGCAGATATCACTAGTGATCCACAGAAGCGTTGAGAAGCCGCGTATTGGGTGGAATTAGCGTTCCAGGGAAATAACAAGCAAACAAACAACAAGGATATAAACAAAGCTAGATTCAGCAGGCCTGGATCTAGTCTATGCTACAGCAAACAAGGTGTACCAATTTCAGTCAGATACAGTTCAAATATTCAGGCACTATAAACCTTTAACCAGAAATTCCCAGCTCAGAATGGCAGAGTCCAGCCTCTTCTCCCACAAGAGTACAGACCACGAACCTTCTTAATGTAAAATAACTGGCCTGAAGCCCAAGTGCTTAAACCAGAACTAATACACTTTAAGAATAACAGACACTGGGCTCTCAATCAGCAATTCCCAACTTAGAAGAATGAAAGCTACCTGTCCTGCCACCACAGTGCATGCCACAAACCTTCCTAATGTAAAACAACTGGTCTGAAGCCCAAGGGCTTAATCCAAAAGACTTAGAATGATAGCTACACTTGAATCAAGTTACTACCAAGCAGTAATAAACACAATTGAATACTTTAGAGAATGCCTGGATTAGTGCTCAAGTTACACAAACAAATTTAGATCCAGCAGGCCCGAATCCAGTCTATGCCACAGCAAACAAGGCGCACCAACTTCAGTAAGAAGCAGTTCAGATATGCATGCACTATAAGCCTTTAACCAGAAATTTCCAGCTCAGAAGGGCAGAGTCCAGCCTCTCCTCCCACAAGAGTGCAGACCACGAACCCTCTTAATGTAAAATAACTGGCCTGAAAGCCCAAGTGCTTAAACCAGAATTAATACACTTTTAAAATAACAGACACTGAGCCCTCAATCAGCAGTTCCCACCCTAGAAGGATGTAAGCTACCTGTTCTGCCACTACAGTGCAGACCACAAACCCTCTCAGTGCAAAACAACTGGTCCGAAGCTCAAGTGTTTAAACCAAAAGGCTTAGAATGAGTTAAGGCAAGCAGTAATAAATACAATTGAGTACTTTTAAGATGATGCAAAAGTAAAATAAAGTAGGTAGAAACACAAGTACAGTAAAAGCAGATGACATTTTTTATTTTTTTTTTTCTGAGCAAGTGCTGAGATTAAAGAAACCGATTTGAGTGCTGAAACTAGAAAACTGGCTAGTTATAAGAGAAAAAAAACTAAGCTAGAAGGCTTCCCTCCAACACAGAAGGGCTTGGGGGCTCAGAAGCCTACAAATAGTCTATACCACTTAACAGGAAAGGCAGGAAACAAGCTTAAATTTTTTTTTCTTCTGTTTCCCAGATGCTCTCTTTGTACACAGTAGGAGTGCCTGAAATCAGAATATGATCTCACTGCACTCAGTTGAGTGAGCAAATGAGATGGGCCCAGAAGGAGTATCCAAACACAAATTTACAAGAGGGGCGGGCAGTTTCAAGGCCACTAAGATTAACACCAAAACAAAAACAGGGAAGGTGGGTGGGACTAGCTGAAGAGCAGAGTCAAAACTTCTAGCTCAGTTAATATTCCTGCAACACAGTTAAAATCAATTTAAATACTCTATTTTATTGAAAAAAAAAAGTGCAGATAAAGGTACTTAAATTCTCTTATACGTCCAGTTGAATACAGCAAGTTCTTAGCCGGCCAAAGCTGAGGTTTTTAAGCAGAAAATATTTCACACTGTACCACTTAAATAGGCAAGGACAGGAAATCAAAGAATGTGGCTACCCCCACACCTGTAATTACTAGCAAATAAAATTCAGCAAACACTGACCAACTCCCAGTTCAGTTAATATTCCTGCAACTCAGTTAAATCAATTTAAATACTGTATTTTTTTGAAAAAAAAAAAGTGCAGATAAAGGTACTTAAATTCTCTTATATGCCCAGTTGAATACAGCAAGTTCTTAGCCAGCTTGGAGAAGGCTGATCAGGCGTCGAAGTCTTCGAAGGGGTCGAAGACTTCTAAGGTATCAGAGCCCAGGTCATTGGCTCCGAGCAAGTCTACTAAGGTTCCGTTGCCGGCTCCACAGACCTCGGGGCCGAGCATCGAGCGATTATCTCTGATCGAGGCCCAGGCCTTGGAGCCGGTGTCGGAGGTGCCTCCACCCTCGATCCTTTGTTTGGTGGCATCTTCGGCCCATTCTTCCAGGCAGTTATCTGATACTGACGTGGATCGAGTGGTACAGAAGCTCTTGGAGAACATGGCTCTGTCCAAACTAATTGCGGTTTCGTCCCAATTGGTATCAAAACTTGAAGCCCTCCCTGTGTCTCCTGCAGATCCTCCTTCGAGACCCATCGAGTCCTTGGAGCCGGGAGAAGAGGAACCGATGATTGTTGAACCCTTGGTACTGAAGCCTTCCTTAGTGCGATCGGCACCACTGACCTCGACTCCCTCAGAGCCGATTGAGGAGTCACGGAGCAGACGGTCTCTCCTCGGTTCCAGGACCGAGAGTCGAACCGAACTTTCGGTTCCTACTCTTCCCCCTCGGAGCCTCGGCACAGATTAGTTCTGCTCCGTCGTCTGGGTCGGAGCCCGTGGTCCTGGTCTTGGTGAAACTACCGTGCTCTTTGGATCCGGTGGAGTCCTCAGCCTGGGGCTCCGGTGCCGTCGACGTTATGAGGAAGGTCTTGTCTGAGAAGACATTTACTTCATTGGAGTCCTCTTCTCCTTCCCCCAAAGGGCCGCGTTCTGTTACTGTACCCGCGATCCCTCCCAAGCGTAGAGACCCAATGCCTCAGCCAGCCCCAGAGGGTGTCCCCTGTTCCTCGGAAGCTTCGCCAGGTGCTCCCTCTGATGAAGTCCCGAGGAAGAAATTGTGCAAGAGGAGGCACATTGATTCCCCATAGGAATCATTGACATCGGACACCGATTTGGATGAGTCAGTGGGGTCCCCATGGTCCCCTTCTGAGGATTTCTCATTTGCTGACCTCCTGGAGGTCTTGAAACAGAGGGGTGATTGGCAGACCCTTGCCCCCACTGAGGACGAATCGGTGTTGCTGAAGGCTTTTGGGGCTCAACCTTCTACCTCCTGGGTGACCCCGCCCTTCGATGAGTTAATGGACCTAATAGCTCGAAGGGCATGGGAGACTCCGGATACAGTGGAACCAGTCCCTCGGAGGCCGAATAAATATATCACTGCCCCCCAGGACAAGACTTATCTTACTAAAGGAGTCCCAGTGGATGCTATGGTGGTAGCGACAGCCACGAAGAAGGAAATGTCCGAGGCATCTTCCTTTGTCCATCCTCCTAACAAGGATTCTAGGACTATGGACAGGTATGGGAAGCGCGTTTTCAGTTCAGCGACTTTTTCCATGCGTTCGCTGAACTACCTCACGCACTTTACGCGACTTCAGAGAGATCTCCTTAAGGAGCTGTGAGATGCTTTCCAGGGTAACACAGATGCTGCTGTCTCGGAAAAGGTAACAGCACAGCTTGACACCCTCACTTTGATAGTAAACTCGTCCATGAGGCTCATTTCGTATGCGGCCAAGGGTTCGAGTAGGGCTGCAGCTTCAGCAATCGCTCTGCGGAGACAATCCTGGATGCGCCTGTGCTCCTTTGCGGAAGACTTCAAGTCTTCCTTTACCAATGCCCCTTTTGATGGTGCCACCCTGTTTGGACCCAGAGTAAAGGAGACTCTCACTCGGTGTGAGCAAGAAGGTAAGACCCTGTCTGCCGTAGGGGTCCGTTTTTCCACCCTGACCAGACCGTACCCCAAAGGGCAAAGAGGCAGAAAAATGTGGTTCTGAAAGACTCTGGGATCTTCCCAGTCCACACAGAGTGATGCCCCCTCCAGAGGCAGAGGAGGAGGGAGAAATGGAAGATGCTGCCCAGGCGGAAGAGGGTGTCCGTAGAACCAGGGCGACAGGGATAGCATCCCTGGGAAGCCCTTCCAGCACTCCTGAGGGGAGGCCCGACTGTCATGCTCTGGAGGCAGTCTGGGGTCACTTAGCTTTTATACCCAGAGGCCTGGCTAAATCTCACTTCAGATTCCTGGGTAAAAAGCGTAATAACCAGAGGATACAACATCCCATTTATAACCATTCCCCCCGATCAAAAGAGATTTCCAGATGTTCCACCCAATCTGTGAGATCAAGCAGCCATAGAAATAAGAAAGCTGCTCGAAAAGAGTCATCCAACCAGTCCCGGCGGACCAGATAGGATCCGGAACTTCCTCAAGGTTCTTTTTAGTTCCAAAGAAGACAGGGGACTGGAGGCCAATATTGGACCTCAGCAAACTCAACACCTTCGTAAGACAGGAAAAATTCCAGATGGTCACGCTACAATCGATCCTTCCCTTTCTGCAGAAGGACGATTGGATGTGCTCTATAGATCTCGGGGACGTGTACTACCACATCAAAATGGCTAGAGCGTCCAGAGATCGCCTGCGCTTCAAGCTGGGAGCCAGTCATTTCCAATTTCGAGCTCTTCCCTTTGGCCTCACCTCAGCCCCCCAGGTTGTTCACCAAATGCATGGCAGTAGGTGCGTGAGGCGGCTAGGATTCCGGGTGTTTCCGTATCTGGACGACTGGTTCCTCACCGCCACCACCAAGCATCATCTTGTACAAGCCAGGGACTTACACAATCGGTCTCTGTTCCCGATTAGGAATCTCAGTCAACTTCGAAAAATCTGCCTTATCGCCCTCACAGCATATCTCATTCATAGGGGCGGAGTTAGATACTACTACAGCTCTGATCAAGCTTCCCCAGATAAGTGTCAGCCCTCAGGGATCAGGTCGCTATTCTTCGAAACAAGAAAGCTTCTGCTGCGCAAGTGCTGGAAGTCCTGGGCATGATGGCAGCTACCCTTATTGCAGTTCCTCTGGGCAGGATTCACATGAGGGTCCTCCAGTGGCTGCTCTTCGCGCAGTGGTCATTCCAACAATTTCCTTTGTCACACGACATCTTGATGATGGAGTCTTGCAAGCGGGATCTTCGATGGTGGCTGAACAGCCAAGATCTGATGATGGGTCACCCGTTTGTACTATCCAGCCCTACAGCCACAATAACCACGGACGCTTCCCTGATTGGTTGGGGGGGACTTTTTCAGGGGAGAACGGTCCAAGGAGAATGGCCCAAGATAGAGTACAATCTGCACATCAATGTCCTGGAGTTGAGAGCAGTGTTTCTAGCATTGCAACACTTTCATGAATCCCTACCTCTAGGAACAGTGGCAGTTCAGACGGACAATATGTCAGTGGTCTGGTACATAAACAAGGTGGAACCAGGCCTTACCCATTATGCAGAGAGGCCCTGAAAATTTGGTAATGGGCTACGTTCACAGGTCGCTTTCTGATAGCAACGCACATCCCGGGGTCATCCAACGTCATTGCGGACAGGTTGAGCAGAGCCATCCTGTTGCCACACGAGTGGTCCCTCAAAAATCAAGTGGCAAAAAGGATTTTCCACAGATGGGGCCAGCCTTGTTGCAATCTTTTTGCATCCCCCTTAAATGCCAAATGCAGAAGCTACTTTGCCCTACTTCCCCCTCCGGGGGGTGCCCCCAGGGACACACTGGTGCACGATTGGCCCCTGGGTCTCCTATATGCATTTCCTCCTGTTCCGTTAATACCCAAATTTCTACAGAAAGCCAGTAGTCTGGAAAAGACGATCATCCTAATAGCACCATTCTGGCCTCGACAGATCTGGTTTCCCTTTCTTCGAGCCCACCAGATGGAGGAACCATGGATTCTGGACCCAGTGCTAGACCCATTGACTCATTCGTCGGGAGTTCCTCACCCATCCCTCCAGTCCCTCAAACTGACAGCTTGGCTGCTCCACTTACCAATTTAGCCAGGTCGGATTTTTTGTCTCCAGCAGTACATTCTAGTTTCTTCCCACAAAGCCTCCACCAGGAAACTATACAGGAGCAAATGGAAACGTTTTGCGTGTTGGGCATCAGGGCAAGGTATAGATCCCTTGGTGGCCCCGATACACAAAATCTTGGAATTTTTATCTACACTCATTCACGAACGGGCCTCTACTTCCACGATAAGAGTACAGTTAGCGGCCATATCTAACTTTCATGTAGGTGAAGAAGGCTCTACAGTTATGTCCCACAGGCTTTGTAGAGCTTTCATGAAGGGTACCTTTCACCTCCGTCCACCCATTCGGGATCCGGTTTTTCCATGGAACTTGAATTTGATGTTATCTCAACTTATGCTACCACCCTTCGAACCAGCTTCAACGTGTTCACTTAAGTATTTGTCATGGAAGACTCTCTTTTTTATTGCTGTTACTTCAGCTCGTAGAATATCAGAGCTATAGGCCTTGTCCGTTAGGCCACCATACATGGTTTTCCATCCAGACACAGTTTCCTTGCGTACAAATCCGTCATTCCTCCCGGAGGTTTGTTCTGTGCTTAATATTAACCAATCCATAGAACTTCACACATTTTTCAAAAACCATTCAAACAAGTTGGAATACATGCTGCACAAATTGGATGTACATAGGCAGCTAAGATTTTACCTGAATAGAACAAAGGATTGCAGGAAATTGGATCAGCTGTTCGTTTCATTTGCAGATAATAAGAAGGGCATGGCAGTAACAAAATGCACATTATCCAAATGGCTTTTGGACTGCATAAATTTTGTCTATTCAGCTTCAAAACAACCACTTCCGTTCAAGCCTAAGGCTCATTCTACTAGGGCCGTTTCTACTTCTCTAGCCCATGCCGCTCGCCTACCGTTGGATACTATTTGTGCAGCGGCGACATGGGCAAAGCCTCATACTTTTGTCACTCACTACAAAGTGGACAGAACCTCCAAGGACAGGGCATCCCACCCAGGGTAACGGAGCTAGGGACGCTACCCGTGTGTAAGAACAAACGACGAGATCGAACAATTTCACATAAAGAAGTTATGTTCTTACCATAACGTTCCATGTGAATTGTTCATCTCGCCTTTGTTCTTACATCCCCTCCCTCCTTCCCCCACCGCGTTCTGGAAGAACTGGTACGACTAGTGTCTGGTTGGTCTTCTCTGGGTTGTCTACACTACCTACTCTTTAGTAGGTTGCATAGTAGCTGTACACATATGTGTTTAGTTCTTGATGTTTCAGTTTCAAGTATGTGATTAAGTGAGCGTTAGACGCGCAGTGGTAAGTAGTGTGTTCTGGGTTCTTGCAAACTAGATCTGAGGGATAGCAGTGGAGGATCATGTGATATAGACTGGGCCTCGAGCTTCTCTTAGATGCAGAGCTTGTGATGCAGCCGACTCGGAGCTGAGGATCGGCTCCAAACCCATGTGTAAGAACAAAGGCGAGATGAACAATTCATATGGGACGTTATGGTAAGAACATAACTTCTTTTTTCCCCAAGGATACAGATTCCACTTCCACTCCTTACCAACCCCAAACGGTTGACCACACCTAGCCCCTAATCTGTGGGCAGAGGCTCAAAAGCAAGTTCTTTCTCTCCTAAGCATCAGGACAATTCACCCTGTCCCAGAAGAAGAATGGGGGCAAGATTTCTTCTCAAGATTATCCCTGGTACCCAGAAAAGACTATTCCTGGCATCCTATCCTGGACCTGTCTATCCTAAACACCTTTTTGGTAATCCTAAAGTTCAAGATGCTAACTCTTCATCAGCTGCTTCCCATGCTAGGCAAAAATGCCTGGTTGGCAATGCTGGATCTAAAGGAAGCCTACCTGTACATCCCAGTAAGGGAGTCTTGCAGAAGATACCTACGCTTCAGAGCAGGCTACATGCACCATCAGTTCTCTGCACTGCCCTTTGGCTTATTTACTGCACCCAGGGTATTCACCAAGTGCCTAGCTCCAGTCATTGCTTTTTGCAGGTAAAGAAATATTCAGATATACCCTTACCTGGACGATTGACTAATTCAGGTAGAAAGCCAGGACATACTACTAAATCATCTGGCATTTGTAAAGAAATTACTAACTTCTCTGGGGTACACCGTAAACGAAAAGAAATCACATCTTGCACACTGCCAACAAATTGTATTCCTGGGAGCAAGCTTGAATACAACTTCACAGATGGACTACCTCACGCCAGAGAAACAAGATGCTCTTCGTGTTTCACTGTTGCAGTCATTACATTTGGGTTATTTGCTTGCAGTAGCCCTCAGTTGGCCTGATTATCAAAGTCTTGGGTCCTGCGTCTGTTGCTATTTCATCTTCCGTGACGTCAGGTAGTCAGGGGTGTAAAGCATGCAGCCAACACCATTACATCAGTCTTTCTTGCCGTGTGGTGCCCGAAGCAGAAGCAGTTCGCAAGTGTCAGTCATCCGACTCCTGAAATTTTTGTTTTAGAGTTTCAGAACCAAAGTCTTCAACTAAAACTAAGTACCCCGTTGGGGAAACTTTTTCTTGCTCTAAACAGATGTCAGTAAAAGTCAGTAATTATATTTCTTGTGGAAAGCAAATACCTCGTGTAAAGATTTTCATTCGTACTGTATTCCTTTGTCTCTAGGCCCTGACCACGACATACCTTGTCGTCGGTACATTTTTGCTTCTAAATGTTTTGGTACTCTGTTCAATTAACCAGATATGTCTTTGGTAAGCCACCCAACTACCGACATTCCGAAAAAATGCTAAGATAAAAACAGAGACTGGCCGCCTAGGTTCAAAGCTGCCAACGATGCTTCTCCTAAGCTAGTCGCCAGTTCACTGGTACTCATTGAGGTGCTTTCCCAGCCCCTGATACCCGCTACTGAAGAAAAAATGATCAGTTTCAACAATTGGTTAAACTACTGGTGTCATTCAAAGGGGATCCAGTACTTGTCAGCTTGGGTGACATGCTTGACAAGCCACGTCGCTTCGCCAGAGACTGCTTGCACCTGTCGTCCCTGGGCTTTAGAATACTGGCCAAGACTGTTGCCACCCCAATACTGCCTTTTTTAGGCAAGGCTCAAAAGCCAAACCCGCCTCCATAAACAACAATAATAAACAAATACTGAGGGTAATGCGCTCAATGCCAGAAGTCTAAACCTCAAAATGCACGCACTCAAGGCTCTCCTTAGTATGGAAGAAATCGACGTATGTGCAGTGACAGAAACCTGGTTCAAGGCTCCAGAGAGCACCCCAGCACTACCAGGCTATAACTCCTACCATACCTTTAGGTCCCAAAACCAGGACCGGAACAAAAAAGGAGGGTGTGTCCATATTCATCAAGAACACCCACACCTCCAGGTTAGTAGCACAGCACACGGAATCTGAGACCATCCAAGTGCAATTGACAGCGGGTAAATTGACTGTTCAATTTATAGCTTGCTACAGATCTCCCACCTTGTCTCAGGACCCTCGTGCAGCATTCCTGAGAACATTAGAAAGTATGAAGATTGTACCCAACACCATGCTACTGGGTGACTTCAGCTATCCAAACATTGACTGGGAAAACTACTCCAGCTCAAACGCCCTAGCCCAGTGCTTCCTTGAGTTTATAAACTCAAACGCCCTTGAACAGCTGGTCACCACTCCCACAAAAGGTGACTACATACTGGACCTGGTCATCACCAACATGGGGAACCTATGTTCCACACCGGAGGTAAACTCGTCATTGGTAAGATCAGATTGCAAACTAATCACACTGGACATCCACATCCCGACCCCCCCCTCCCCCAGTCAAGGAAATCAAGGTAAAAAACTTCTCTAAAGCCAACTTCACACTCCTCAAGACCGAGGTGGGAAGTTTCAAAGCTCCCAATCAAATGGAAAATGATGACCCAACGGCAGAATCCTTTACAAGTGCATTCTATGAACATGTTCAGGAATGCATGGACCGAGCCATCCCAAGTAAAACCAAGACCAACTCCTCAAAGTGGAAGCCAGTCTGGTGGACCCTGGCCATAAATAAACTTTACAACAGGAGGAGGAAACTCCTGCAAGATGGAACATAATCCCAAAATAATAAGGCATCTCTGATTAACATCAGTAAAAAAAACTGCACTCCCTCATTAAATCATCCAAGGCCAACTTCGAAAGAAAATAGCCAATGACTCTAAGGATAACCACAAGGCCTTCTTTAACTATGTCGAGTCTAGGGGCAAACTGTCAGATATGCTCTGAGCTAGTGCATAATGGCCATAAATACACTGAACCAACCGACATTGCCAACATCCTGGCTGACAAGTTCAGTGCAAACTTCACGCTCCCCTCTCCACCAAAGGGGCTAGCACCCATCCCAGAAGAATGTGGCGCTCCAGATATCTCAGACACACAAGTAAAGACACCCCTTACAAAGGCCAAAAACACAGCATCAATGGGACCAGATGCTATCCCAGGTTGTCAAAAACGAGCTTCAAAATGAACTAACCCCCCATCTCAAATCACTATTCAAACTCAGCCTCTCTACTGGCTATGTACCCAAAGAATGGCGTACAGCAACAGTCGTACCACTCCACAAAGGTGGTGCCACAACTGACCCCGGGAACTATCGTCCTATAAGCTTGGCTAGCTTGGTCTGCAAAGCCATGGAACGCATGATCATGGAGCTCATTGGGGCATTGGGAACCTCCAGACACTGGACCCCACCCAATTCGGCTTTGTTAAAGGCAGATCTTGCCTCCTGAACTTGGTTGACTTCTTTGAAACAGTCACCAAGGCCATAGATGAAGGGAAGGTGGTCCACACAGCATATCTGGACCTCGCCAAGGCATTCAACACCATCCCACACTCAGGAATTATAGACAAACTCACCAGCTTAAATGTCAACCCCCATGTCACGAGATGGGTTGCCAGTTGGCTCTCAGACAGAACCCACACGGTAAGAGTGGCAGGCGCCATGTCTGACTCTAAACCAGTCACAAGCGGAGACCCACAGGGCTCAGTCCTGGGATTCCTCCTGTTCGGTATATATTTCTCTGAAGTACAGGCAAAGGCGGAGGGACTGTGGCTAACCAAGTTCGCAGATGACTGTAAACTGGGTGCAATAACTGACTCTCCAGCTGACACAGACATCCTGCAAAAGGGTCTCTCAGAGACAAACATCTGGTGTCAAAGTCACGGCCTCAAGCTAAATGCCAAAAAATGCATAGTAATCCCATTTGGGAAAAACAAAGTACCTACAAAATACCACATAGATGGGAATCCACTAAGTACAGAAGAAGTAATTAGGGACCTGGGTACCCAAGTAGATAGCATGCTCTCCTTTGATAACCACATAGCCAAAAGGGTCAGGAAATTCTTCTATGTGGCACACCTTATCACAAAGGGTTTCTCATCCAGATCCAAGGAGGTGATTGTGCCCCTTTACTCCTCACTCATTAGGCCCATAATAGAGTACAATGCCCCATTTGGGATGTACCTCACTAGACACCTGCAACAATTAGAAAGACCACAGAAGTACCTCACTAAGAGGATTAAGGGCCTTAAACAATTACCCTATGAAGCACGACTAAAAAAGCTTCAGCTCTTCTCAGTCGCTTACCGTCTGCTCATAGGTGACCTATGCCTAACCTATAGGGCCATGTCAAACCCTGAACGAATGGACATGCTTCACCTCAAAAAAATGAGATCCCTCAGAACCACTCGTTCTAGCAACTTGAAGCTATGTAAAACAATAAACAGGACATGCTGGAGGGATAGATTCCTGTCCCAGCGACTCCCCTCACTCTGGAATAGAATCCCAATCCATATTCGACAGAGCTCCTCTATGACCCTCTTCAAGAGAAATCTTGATGAGTGGATGGGTAATCGTAAGTTCTACCCTGGGATCACTTCAGGAGCCCTGTTGACAGAGGCCCAGGTTACTAATCTAATGGGGAGGCGAAAGCCATCACTCTGTGGCTAGGCTTATAAATGCCCATGGGCAGATAGCCTAGTACTTACTTATGAACCTATGAACTTAGGATTCGCAGGCCTCTACTGAGACCCATTTGGAGTCCGGTATACCGCAAGATGCTTCAACTGTGGAACCTGTGGATGTGTCTACCTTGGATAGGTCCGGAGCCGCTGTGCAGGCACCGGCTTCTGAGGGTGTATTTAGGCCTATAGACTTGCATGTTAAACCAATGTCATCTTCTTCTTCCAGGCCTATAACTTGAACCATGCCTAGGAAACCAATACCCAGACCGCATGGTCAGCCCTCTATGCCTAAAAAAGGCCTAAACTTGATAACGCATGAAC